>NC_142807.1:35311853-35547569 GCF_049724085.1 Artemia sp. Qi Xiang Cuo
TAATTAATTATTAATTATTCAATGATATTTCCTTTTGTTATTTGGTGTTAATTGTTACTGCTCTGTCTTAAAGTCTTGGGAGCTTTTGCCCTCTTATTTATTTGGTTTAGGTTTACAGTGACTTGAAGGTAGTTCCTTTTAAGGTTGTTTTTATATTACTTTATGACTCTAATATGTTTCAAAATGGAGGGCTCGGTCAAGTTCACCTGTTGTGTGTATGTTTAATTTATATTTTACCCCCTAGGTACACGTTTTTACTATAAGCGCGCTTGTTTTTGTTTCTTGGGCAGGGGGCTACGTCCCCATTAAATTTGAATTTACTAGTAAAACGTTTTTTTTTTTTTTTTTTTTTTTTTGGGAAATAAATAATGAAAGTTTACTCAAATTTTAAATTTAAGAATACATTGTTTTAAAAGTAAACAATATGAAGTGTACTATAATCAATGTGTTAAAACATAATGAAAATTGGAATGTTCTGTATGAACATTTTATAGGGTTTTTGCTTGAGTACATTATACGTTACCAAGTTTATGAAAAAAAACTAATAATCAAGTTACTGTGTATGGAGTAACCGCCACTCTCTCTCTGTTTGACCCCAAAAAATGGATGTCACCTTAGAAACCCGTCTGGTATGGCATGTAATCAAACTCTCAAAACATGCTTGAGTACATTATACTTTGCCAAGTTTTTAAAAAAGCCTACTAATCAAGTTACTGTATATGGACCAACCACCGCTCTCTCTCCAATTGACCCAAAAAAAAGGGGTGTTACCTTAGAAACCCGTCTGGTAAGGCATGTACCGTTCGTAGTAATAGGTTACTGACCATGGTAAGTCATATTATGCAATCACTTGTCATATTCCCTATGCCCTTACTACGCTTAATGTCCAACAGGCATTCACTTTATTCTTCGCTAACATTGGTAAGAATATTACTTCTACAGTTGCATTGTCTCGGCCTAAGCCGGACTTAAGGTCATACATCGGGTCATCTTTTGTTAAGTCTGTGCTTCTAAAGCCAGTTACAATAAGTGAAATTACTAAAATTGTTAATGGCTTAAAAAACTCGTATTCATCTGGGCCTGATTCTATCCCTACTAAGGTAATTAAATCTATTCTTCCTTCAATAGTATTGCCTCTAACAAAACTTGTTAATCTTTCATTTGAATGCGGTGTTTTTCCGGATGCTCTAGAGCGTGCTCGGATTATTATTTTGTATAAAGGTGGACCAAGAAAAGATCCGGCAAATTATCGACCAATTTTATCAGTATTTAGTAAAATATTTGAAAAGGCTATGCTTTCTCGTCTCCTGACTTTCTTAAAATCTAAAAATTTTCTTCATGATTTTCAATTTGGTTTCCGAGTGAAGCACTCCACTGAACATGCCTGTATGGCTCTTTTGAATTTTTTTCATTCTGCGTTAGATTCAGGATTGATTCCGGCTGCTGTATTCTTGGATTTTCGTAAGGCTTTCGACTCCTTAACCCATGAAATTCTTCTATCAAAGATGTCTCGTTTTGGCATAAAGGGAAGTGTATTTTTTTGGTTCCATTCTTATTTCAAGGATAGGTTAATTTCTGTTGATCCACTTTTCCGATTACCCTTACAAGTGAATTTTGGTGTCCCCTAGAAATCAATTTTAGGGACAGTGCTATTTTTTATTTATGTAAATAATCTTTATTGTGTAGTAAAAACGTAGAAACTGATTAATTGATGCAGACTTTGTTATTCTAAGCCTTCCCTTTTCCATAGTGGCAACTATAGGTCGGCTTCTTCTGATGTCCTGGTGTGCTTTGCTGATGACAGCACACTTGGCACTTTGGGAAACTGTGAATCCGAGCTTCGATTGAATTTGGAAAATTTGTTTGAAAGGGTGATTTTATGGCTTGATGCTATTTATTTTACTCTAAATTTTTCTAAGTCCAGTTTTTTTAATTTTTTGTGGTTTTCTCAGGTTTATCCCCAGTTATCAGCAATTTTCCAACCAAACGGAATAATTCATAGATCTAAAGACCGGTATGTTCGTTTTTGGGCATTCTTGTTGATGAAAACCTATCTTTTAACCGTCATATTGATTTCATTAAAATGAAGATATGCAGGAGTCTCGGTATTTTAAAGAAACTTAGACATACTTTTCCAGGATCGATTTTGAAAATCCTTTTTCACTGCTTGATCCAATCTTACGTTTCTTACTGTCCAATTGTGTGGATGACAACTTTTCCTTCACTGTTGAAACCACTTTCTAAGGTTTACAATAAAGCTAGAAACCTCATACAGGAAACCAATCGTTCATTAGTTATACCATTACTTGATCTTGAGTCACTATACATTCTTTCATGTGCATGTTTTACTTTTGCTCAGCTTCATGGTGACTTCCCCTGGCCCCTAAGTGTTCTGCTATCTTTTACCTCTGATCAAAATAATTATAATCTCCGTAATATGACAAATCATGTTCAAGTTCCATTTACTCCTTGCATAAGGTCAGATTTTAATCCTCTAATGGTGTGTCATATTGTTTGGAATAAATTGCCTGACTCAGCTCGAGGGTGCCACTCATTCGGTTTGTTTAAAAAAATTGTTAAATATTCTTTTGCTCCGTAGATGTTATTTTTTTTTTTTAATCTTTAATATAATTAATTTATTTAGTTTATTTATTTATTTTTTCTATAGTTTCCATTTTATCTATATTTTCTTTTATTCTCCTTCGTATATGAGTAAGTGATCCTTTTAAATTTTATTTTGTTTTTACTCTCTGTGTAAGTATTTCATATGTCTTCCCCCTTTGTACAGGCCAATGAGCCTATACGGGAAAAATAACATGTAATATTGTATGTGTATATAATGAAGAATAAAACTTATCTTATCTTGATAGCTTGGATACACTTACGCCACTTTTGATTTGGTTACATTTTATGAGCAGAAATGGGAGGGTTGGCGTGGGAGGATGGGCGTGGGAGGGTGGGAGTGGAAGGGGGATTAGTTTCCCTCAAATCACTTTCGACTATTAAAGAGGACATCAGCCCTTTCTATTTTCAATCGAAGGAGACCTTTTCGAAGTTCCCACGACAACTCCTTCGATACGAAGTGTCCTGGTCTAAACAACAACAAGAACAAAAAATAATACATTATAACCACTTTGATCTTTACTATAAAAATGTCAAGCCTTCCAATCACTTTCGACTATTAAAATGGGCACTAGGCCTTTCGATTTCCAATCGAATGAGCCCTTTTGGAAACGACAACGTTTTCTATAAACACCTTATATGCCAGCAGGGCATAAATTACAACCCTTAACCTAAGATCTGTTAGGGTGGTTGTCATCCTCTAAGACCGAATTTCCAGAACTTTCAACTACTTTAAACAGCATGGCTATCTCAAAATTTCCCACCACAACTCCTTCGATACGAAGTGCCCTGGTCTAAACAACAACAACAACAACAAATAATACATTATAACCACTTCGATCTTTACTATAAATATGTCAAGCCTTCCAATCGCTTTCGACTATTAAAAAGGGCACTAGGCCTTTCGATTTCCAATCGAATGACCCCTTTTGTAAACGACAACACTTTCTATAAATACATTACATGCCCCCAGGGCATAAATTACAACCCTTAACCTAAGGTCTGTTAGGGTGGTTGTCATCCTCTAAGACCAGTTCTCCTGAATATTGAACTGCGTTAAACAACATGGCTATCTCCAAATTTTGATTGGATGTGTTTGGGGAAATGGTGGGCGTGAGAGGGGTGTTAGTAGCCTTCCAATCACTTTCGAATATTAAAAAGGTTACAAACCACTCGAATTTCCAATTAAATGAGCGCTTTTCGAGGTTTCTACGACAACTTCCTCGATACGAAGTGCCCTGCTCAAAAGCAAAAATTAATAAATAATACATTGTGCCAACATCGTTCTTATATGCCCCCAGGGCCTAACTTAAAACCCTTGCCCTTAGGGTTTTGGGGGAGTGTCCTCCTCTTTACTTAGTCCCCGTTTCTTGTCTCGTTCTCGAGTATCCCCGTTCTTTACTTAGGCAGCGCGATCGTGCTGCCTATGATTTATGCAACAATTTTCTATATAAACCTTATATGCCACCAGGGCATAACTTACAACCCTTGCACTGAGGTCTCTGAGGGGGTTATCAAATACCTAATTTCCAGAACGTTCAACTACGTTGAACAAAATGGATATCTCAAAATTTTGATTGGATGTGATTTGGAAAATGGTTGGCGTGAGAGGAGCGTTTGACGCTATCCAATCAATTTCAACTATTAAAAAGGCAAATAGCCCTTTCAATTTCCAATTGAATGAGCCCTTTTGAAGTGTCTGCGACAACGCTTTCAATAAAAACTTTATAGGCCCCAGGGCATAACTTACAACCCTTGCCCTGAGGGCTGTTGGGGGAGGGGTTGTCATCCTTAAAGACCTAATTTCCAAAACTTTCAACTACGTTGAATAAAATGGCGATTTACAAATTTTGATTGGATGTGTTTTGGAAAATGGTGGGCGTGAGAGGGGGGTTAGTTGCCCTCAAATCACTTTCGGCTATTAAAAAGGGTACTATCCCTTTGAATTTCAAATCGAACGAGCCCTTTTCAAGTTTCTACGACAAAGATTTCAATAAAAACCTTATATGCCCCAGGGCACGACTTATAATCCTTGCCCTGAGGGTTGTGTGGGAGTGTCCTCCTCAAAAATATGTTTTCTATTTGGAAATCAACTAGGCTGAACAAAATGGCTATCTCAAAATTTTTATTGGATGTGTTTGGGGGAATGATGGCTGTGGTGGGGAGGTGGGGCTAGTTGTCCTCTAATCACTTTTGACTATTAAAAAGGGCAGTAGCCCTTTGAATTTCCAATCGAATGAGCGTTTTCTGAAGTTTTTACGACAATGCCTTCTACAAAAACCTTAAATGCCCCCAGAAAATAACTTAAACCCCTTGCCCTGAGGGCAAGGGGAGTGTCCTCCTCAAAAACATATTTTCTATCTGGAAATCAACTACGTTGAACGAAATGGCTATCTCAAAATTTTGATTGGATGTGTTTGGGGGAATAATGGGCGCCGGGGGGGGGGTAGTTGCCCTTCAATCACTTTCGTTTATTAAAAAGGGTACTAGCCCTTTGAATTTCTAATCAAATGAGCCTGTTTTGAAGTTTCTACGACCACGCCTTCTGCAAAACCTTATATGCCCCCAGGGCATAACTTCAAACCCTTGCCCTGAGGGTTGTGGGGGACTTTCCTCTTCAAAAACATATTTTCTAGCTGGAAATCAACGACGCTGAACAAAATGGCTATCTCAAAATTTTGATTGGATGTGTTTGGGGGAATGATGGACAGGGGCGGGGGGGGTTAGTTGCCCTCCAATCACCTTCGATATTTAAAAAGGGCACTAGCCACTCCAATTTCCAATTGAATGAGCCTTTTTCGAAGTTTCTATGACAACTCCTTTGATACGAAGTGACCGGGTATGGAGAAAAACCAAAAAAGAACACATTGTGCCCACATCGTTCTTTACTTAGGCAGCCCTAGCGCGCTGCCTGTTATCCAATTGAAGAAGCCCTTTTGAAGTTTTTACGACAACGCTTTCAATAAAAACTTTATATGCCCCCAGGGCATAACTTACAACCCTTGCCCTGAGGGATGTGGGGGGAGGGGTTGTCATCCTTAAAGACCTAATTTCCAAAACTTTCAACAACGTTGAATAAAATGGCTCAGTTTCCCTCAAATCACTTTCGACTATTAAAAAGGGTACTATTCCTTTGAATTTCAAATCGAATGAGCCCTTTTTCAAGTTTATACGACAAAGATTTCAATAAAAACCTTATATGCCCCCAGGGCATAACTTATAATCCTTGCCCTGAGGGTTGTGGGGGAGTGTCCTCCTCAAAAATATGTTTTCTATCTGGAAATCAACTACCCTGAAAAAAATGGCTATTTCAAAATTTTTACTGGATGTGTTTGGAGGAATGATGGGTGTGTGGGGGGGGAAGCTAGTTGCCCTCCAATCACTTTCGACTATTAAAATGGGCACTAGCCCTTTGAATTTCCAATCGAATGAGCTTTTTTTGAAGTTTCTGCGACAACGCCTTCTTTAAAAACCTTATATGGCCCCAGGGCATAACTGAAACCCCTTGCCCTGAGGGCTATCTGGAAAACAACTACGCTGAACAAAATGGCTGTCTCAAAGTTTTGATTGGATGTGTTTGGGGAAATGATGGGCGGGGGGGGGCTAGTTGCCCTCCAATCACTTTCGACTATTAAAAACGGCACTAGCCCTTTGACTAATAACTTTCGACTATTAAAAAGGGCACTAGCCACTCCAATTTCCAATCGAATGAGCCTTTTTCGAAGATTCTATGACAACTCCTTCGATACGAAGTGCCCGGGTTTGGAAAAAAAACACATTGTGCCCACATCATTCTTTACTTAGGCAGCGCTATCGTGCTGCCTATGATCCAATTGAATGAGCTCTTTCGAAGTATCTACGACAACGCTTTCAATAAAAACTTTATATTCCCCCAGGGCATAACTTACAACCCTTGCCCTGAGGTCTGTGGGGGAATTATGGGTGTGCGGGGGGGGGGCTAGTTGCCCTCCAATCACTTTCGACTATTAAAAAGGGCACTAGCGCTTTGAATTTCCAGTCGAATGAGTTTTTATTGAACTTTCTACGACAACACCTTCTTTAAAAACCTTATATACCCCCAGGGCATAACTTAAAACCCTTGCCCTGAGGGATATGGGGGAGTGTCCTCCTCAAAAAAATATTTTCTATCTCGAAATCAACTACGCTGAACAAAATGGCTATCTCGAAATTTTGATTGGATGTGTTTGGGGGAATGAAGGGTGTGGGGGAGCTAGTAGCCCTCCAGTCATTTTCGACTATTACAAACGCTACTAGCCCTTTGAATTTCCAATCGAATGACCCTGTTTTGAATTTTCTACGACAAAGTCTTCTATAAAAACCTTATATGCCCCCAGGACATAACTTAAAACCCTTGCCCTGATAATTGTGGGGGAGTGTCCTCCTCAAAAACATATCTTCTATGTGGAAGTCAAGTACGCTGAACAAGTTTGGGGAAATGTTTGGGGAAATGATGGGCTTGGGGGGGGGGGGTTAGTTGCCCTCCAATCACTTTCGACCATTAAAAAGGATACCAGCCCTTTGATTTTCCAATTGAATGAGCCTGTTTTGAAGTTTCTACAAAACGTCTTATATAAAAACCTTATATGCCCCCAGGGCATAACTTAAAACCCTTGCCTTAAGGGTTGTGAGGGAGTGTCCTCCCCAAAAACAAATTTTCTATATGGAAAAACAACTACGCTGAACAAAATGGCTATCTCAGAATTTCGATTGGATGTGTTAGGGAAAATGATGGGCGTGGGAGGGCTAGTTGCCCTCCAATCCCTTTCGACTATTAAAACGGGCACTAGCCCTTTGAATTTACAATCGAATGAGCCTGTTTTGAAGTTTCTACGACAACACCTTCTATAATAACCATATATGCTCGCAGGGCATAACTTAAAACCCTTGCCCCGAGGGTTGTGGGGGAGTGTCCTCATCAAAAACATATTTTCTATCTGGAAATCAACCACGCTGAACAAAATGGCTATCTCAAAATTTTTATTGGATGTGTTTGAGGGAATGATGGGTGTGGGAGGGGAGGCCAGTTGCCCTCCAATCCCTTTCGACTATTAAAAAGGGTACTTGCCCTTTGAATTTCCAATCGAATGAGCCTGTTTTGAAGTTTCTACGACAACTCCTTCTATAAAAACCTTATATACCCTCAGGGCATAACTTATATCCCTAGCAATGATGATGGTTGGGGAGTTTCCTCCTAAAAAACAAAATTTCTCACAGCATATAAACTAAGCTGAATACAATGATTATCTCAAAATATTGATTGGAGGTGTTCGGGGTACTTATGGGCATGGGGGGGGGCTAGTTGCCCTCCAATCACTTTCGACTATTAAAAAGGGCATTAGCCACTCCGATTTCCAATCGAATGAGCCCTTTTCGAAGTTTCTACGACGACTCCTTCGATACGAAGTGTCCGGGTATGGAGAAAAAAAAAAACACATTGTGCCCACATCGTTCTTTACTTAGGCAGCGCTAGAGCGCTGCCTACGATTAATTAAACGAACTTTTTCCAGAAAATAAGCTTTTCAAAAAAAGTAAATAAGTCCATTAAACTAAAAATGAACAAAAATAGAATTAAACAACCTACCAAGTATCAATAAACAAATGAAAACCAAAACAAACAGAAATTAAAATAACTAACAGAGTCAAACTCAAAACGAGCAGAAATTAATACGAGTAGGGTTCTAAACCCAAATGCTTTCTAAAGGCCAGAATATAATTTGTACTTTACTTTAAAAAATTCAAATGAATTTACTGAGAAAGTGTGCATTGTCAGTTTAATATACATATACTGATGTTTTTTTCTTAAAATCTTAATTAATTTTTGATTTCTTAAAGTTTTAAAAATGAAAACATTTAAAATAATTTTTTCAGTAAAGTACAAAATAATATTCTGGCTTTTAGAAAGCATAGGTGATTTAGAAACCTACACATATTAATTTCTGCTCGTTTGACTCTGTTATTTATTTTAATTTCTGTTTGTTTTAGGTTTCATTTATTTATAAAACCTTATATGCCCCCAGGGCATAACTTACATCCTCAAATACTAACTGTCATAACTGTCATCCTCAAAGACCTCATTTCCGGAAATTTCAACTACGTTGAACAGAATGGGTATCTCAAAGTTTTTATTCGATTTGTTTGGGGAAATGGTGGGCATGAGAAGGGTTAGTTGCCCTGCAATCACTTTCGACTTTTAAAAAGAGCACTACCCCTTTCAAATTCCAATTCAATGAACCCCTTTTGAAGTTTCTATGAAAAGACTATCTATAAATACCTTTTATGCCCCCAGGGCACCTTGCCCTAAGAGGTGTGATGGGTTTTCCTCAAAGACATAATTTCCAGAATTTTCAACAACATTGAACAAAATGGCTATCACAAAATTTTTATTGGATGTGTTTGGGGAAAAGGTGGGTGTGAGAAGAGGGTTAGTTGCCCTTCAAAAACTTTCGACTGTTAAAGATAGCACTAGCCCTATCAATTTCAAATCGAATGAGTCCTTTTTGAAGTTTCTACGACAAAACCTATCATAGAAACCTTATATGCCCCTGGAGAAAACTTACAACCCTTGCCTTGAGGGTTGTAGGGGGCTGTCATCCTCAAAGTTCTAATTTCATAAATTTTAAACTTCGCTGAACAAAATGGCTATCTTAGAATTTTGATTGGGTGTGCTTGGGGGGATGGTGGGCGTGAGAGGGGGATTAGTTGCTCCCCAATCACTTTTGACTATTAAAAATGGCACTAGCCCTTTCAATTTCCAATGAAATGAGCCCTTTTTTGAAGATTCTACAACAACGCTTTCTAAAAACACCTTATATGCCCCCAGGGCATAATTTACAACCTTTGCCCTAAGGGCTGTAGGAGGGGGGTTGTTAGCCTCAAAGACATAGTTACCAGAATAATTTCCAATCAAAAGAACCCTTTTTGAAGATTCTACAACAAAGCATTCTATAAAACACCTTATCTGCCCCCAGGGCAGAACTTACAACCTTTGCCCTAAGGGCTGTAGGAGGGGGGTTGTTAGCCTGAAAGACATATTTACCAGAACTTTCAACTACGTTGAAAAAATGGCCATATTTTAATTGGATGTGTTTGGGGAAATGGTGGGCGTAAGAGGAGCGTTAGTTGCCCTCCAGCCACTTTCGATTATTAAAAAGGGCACTAGCCCTTTCAATTTCCAATTGAGTAAGCTCTTTTTGAAGTTTGTACGACAACACTACATATAAGACCTTATATGCCCCCAGGGCATAACTATCAATCTTTACCCTGAGGACCGTGGAGGGTTTTACCGTGGAGGGTTTGTCATTCTCAAAGACATAATTTCCAGAATTTTCAACTACGTTAAACAAAATGGCTATCTCAAAATACTGATTGGCTGTGTTTGGGGAAATTTTTGGCGTGAGAGGGGGGTTAGTTGCCATCCAATCACTTTCAACTATTACAAAAGGTACTAGCCCTTTCAATTTCCAATCGAATGAGCCCTTTTTGAATTTTCTACGACAACACTTTCTATAAAAACCTTAGATGCCCCCAGGGTATAACTTGCAACCCTTGGCCTGAGGGCTCTGGGGGGGTTGTCATCCTCAAAGACTATTTTCCAGAACTTGTAACTACGTTAGACTAAATGGCTATCTCAAAATTTTGATTGGATGTGTTTGAAGAAATGGTGGGCGAGAGTGGGGGGTTAGTTGCCCTCCAGTCACAGACTATTAAAAATGGCACTAGCTCTTCGAATTCCCAATCAAATTAGCCACTTTTGAAGTTTCTTCGACAATGGTTTCTATAAAAACCTTATATGCCCCAAGGCATAATTTACAACCTTGCCGTGAGGACTGCGGAGGGAGTGTCCTCCTCAATAACGTATTTTCCAGATCTTTCAACTACGTTGAAAAAATGGCTATCTAAAAATTTTGATTGGATGTCTTTGGGGAAATAGTGAGCGTGGAAGGTGTGTTAGTTGCCTTTCAATAGCTTTGGGCTATTAAAAAGGGCAAAAGCCCTTCCAATTTCCAATTGAATGAGCCCTTTTCGAAGTTTATACGACAACACCATCGATACGAAGTGCCCTGGTCTAAAACAAAAAAAGAAAGAAACAAATAAATAATACATTGTTTACATCATTGCCAACATCGTTCTTTACTTAGGCAGTGCTATTGCTCTGCCTGTGATTAACAAGTTTTTTCTTTATAGTATTAAGTGTTTTTTAATAGTAATAATTTTTTTATTAATGGTAACGACATTTTTCTTAATGCTAACAATTTTTCCTTAATAGTAACAAGTTTTTTCTTAACAATAACAGGTTTTGATGGTAAAATTCTCCATTCAAATGGAGATCCCAGGAACTTCTTGTTGTCAGTTTCTAAGCCGGCTTGAGTGTTTCATATACACTTAAGAAAAAGTATTAATTCATTTCCCTTATTTTATTCCAAGGCCTTTGAATTGTAACAAGCCAGTTATTTTTTCTAAATAGTAGCAAGTTTTCTCTTAATAGTAAAAGTTTTTTCTTAATAGTAATAAGTTTTTTGTTAATACTGACAAGTTTTTTCTTAATACTAATAATTTTTTCTTAATAGTGACATTTTTTTTTTCTTAATAGTAACAAGTTTTTCTTGGTATTAACATATTTTTTCTTAATAGCTGTAAGGTTTTTCTTAACAATTTTTTTTTGTTAATTGTAACAATTGTTTTCTTAATAGGAGAATTTTTTTCTTAATAAGTTTTTTCTAAATAGTAACAAGTTTTTCTTAATAGTAACATGTTTTTCTTAACACCAACACAGTTCTTCTTAATACTAACAAGCTCTCCTAATGACACGTCTGTTCTTAATAGTAAAAAGTTTTGTTAATACTTACAAGTTTTTCTTGATATTAAAAAGATTTTTTTCATAATCGTAACAAATTTCTTCTTAATAGTAACATGTAATTTTCTTAACAGCAGCAAGGTCTTTCTTAACACTTACATGTATTCATATGTATATCATATGTATATTTATATGTATGCATATCATGTACTTATATATAGGCCCAATGAGAGTTAGAATATTTTAGAATTAAAATGCACCATTTGAGGCATTTGCTTCCCTCCCTAACTACGAAATAATCAGAGAACCCTACTGTAGAGGTTTAAAGCTCTAATCTACAAATTTGTAGAATTGTGTGTTTTTTTTTTCAGCGAAAGATACCGTAATGGATTTGTGATCGCTTCCTAGCTATCAAAAAGGACCAGATATTTCAAACGGTTCTAGGACAGGGTCTGGTTGGTCCCTGGTCCCCAAAAACTTTCGAATTGAAAGAATGGACTAGATCTCCATATTTGTGATCGAATGAGCAGCCTCCAAAGTTTCTACGACCATAAGGGGGAGGCAGGGGGGGGGATAAAGAATAGGCAGTCTTGTGATCTAGTTTTACGTTCCTTTATTTTTTACTGAAAGTTTCAACTTAACAATCTATATTTTTACAGTGATAATGCATCTATGTGCCATTTTGGCAATGTTCCAGAACGCCAAATTAGTTGCTGGACATGCATTAAACAACCAGTCGTTTGCATTCAAAGACAAATGCATAATTTGGTTCTGATGTTGCCAAGTAGTAAGAACTTTCTTTCCGTAACTGCTAAATAAAGTGGCAGACCACGTAATGTTATGGTAAAATTGGAAGGATTCTTGGATTTTTCTTCACTCTTAGCACCCTTATAATTTCTTAGGGTAGATCAAACAACTCATTGATTTGCTTACTCAGAACGGAAATTAAAAGTTCTAGTGCCCTTTTTCAGTGACTAAATCGAATGGAGGGCAACTAAGCCCCTCCCCCGCTCATTTTTTTCCCAAAGTCACCGGATCATAATTTTTAGATAGCCATTTTATTCAGCATGTTCAACAAATATAATAACTATGGCTTTGAGGATGATCCCCACAATCTCCGGGGGACAGTCAACAAGTTATGAACTATGCCCACCGTTTACATTTAATATTGGTTATTGGGAAGTATACAGAAGTTTTCAGGGCAAATTTTTTCGGGTAGGGGGGGGGTACGTGGGAGGATCTTTCCATGGAAGAAGGGACATTGCTATGAAGGGGGCACCGGATTTCCCAGCATTATTTAAAAAAAAAAATAAGAAATAAAATAAAAAAAAATATTTTTTCAACTGAAAATAAGGAGCAACACCATAACTTAAAATAAACAGAAATTAATACGTATATGATTGGGTTCGCCCCCTAGTCATTACCTCGCTCTTTGCCCTAAATTTTTTTACTAGTTTCATCAGAGCTATTTATTCTAATTAACGGTATTTGTGATTAAGGGGCCATTCTTAGAAAGCTGGAAGAAAATTTTAACTTTGGCGTAAAGAGTGAGGTATTGACTAGGGGTTACGTAAGTTAATTCGTAAGTTGCGTCAGATCAAAAGTACGCGAGAGCCATTTACCAAAAAAAGTAAAATTAATATGCAAATTTTGGTATAATTATTCATGTACGGTGAGCCAACATCAAAGCTGCATTAACTCAAAAACTTTCAGAAATTAAGTAAAAAAAACAAGTTTTTTTTAACTGAAAGTAAGGAGCCATATTAAAACTTAAAGCGAACAGAAATTATTCCGTATATGAAAAGGGCTTTCCCCTCCTCAAATATATATATATATATATATATATATATATATATATATATATATATATATATATATATATATATATATATATATATATATATTTAAGTGATTCCACTATGCTTTCCCTCCTTAATGTGCAAAAATATAGTAAAAATTAATTATTTTCTATGCATTTTGCCATGCATCACTCTTTTTTCAACTAGTATATCCGTAAATCAAATAAATGCTGACGAAAGCACGAAACGGGGAAACATATGGGAATAATACAATTCGTCTATCTATACGTTTGCATATTAGAGGCGCTGGGAGGTGAGTTTATCGAAATCGATTTCAAAGTTTGATAACTACAATTTTTGCATATTATAAAAATAGGGACTGTCTTATTAACATATCTTCTATTCAATTGCCCCAATTTTAGGCTTATACTATATATATTACTTTATAGTATTATAAACTAAGTAAATATATATAGGCTAGTATTTATGTATACTATATATATTTACTAATATATGTATATATAGGTACTTATGCATTATGCGGTACCCACCGCTATATACTGTATAAGAAAACCAGACATGGAGACCCGTCGGTAAACTTTTCGCAGTTCATATTATTGAAATACGAATAAAGTAAACATGCCACTCGATGAATATTTTTATGCTCTTTCCAAATAGAATAATCATTTTTGTCGGATATGAATTTTACCCCCACCCCTATATATACCAATTCAGGGTATATATTTGCATATTAGAGGGGGGGGGGTAAATTTTATTTTTGATGTAAATGGGAGGTAAGTTTAAAATTTACCACCACCCCCCTAATGTGCAAATATATACCCTGAATTGGTATATATGGGTGGGGTAAATTTCATTTCTGACAAAAAATGATTATTATATTGAAAAGAACTTAAAAAAAGGCATCGAGTGGTATGTTTACTTTATTCGTAAGTCAATAATATGATTTGCGAAAAATTTACCTATATATATATATATATATATATATATATATATATATATATATATATATATATATATATATATATATATATATATATATATATATATATATATATATATATATATATATATATATATATATATATATATATATATATATATATATATATATATATATATATATATATATATATATATATATATATATATATATATATATATATATATATATATATATATATATATATATATATATATATATATATATATATATATATATATATATATATATATATATATATATATATATATATATATATATATATATATATATATATATATATATATATATATATATATATATGTAAACGAAAAAGGTGCGCCATTAACAAATCAGTAGTTAGAAGAGAAGCAACAGTGAGAACCACGACGAATCCCTGGAGAATTAAAATCGTTTAAAATGTATGATTTTGTGAAAGATAAACAATAAAGAGAAAGTGAAATTTGCAGTTAGAAGACAAGCTTAAATAAAAATGACGTCGAACAAAATCTGTGGTTAGAAGAGAAGCAAAAGCGAGGACCAGAACGAGTCACCGGGAAAATACGAGTAGTAATGCTATAAAATGTATGATACTGTGAAGAATAAATTTGAAGAAGGAATGAAATTCATGCCAGAATTTTTTTCTTAGTTGAAATTACTGATTTGCCACCTCATGACTCAAAACTAATGAATAGCACTATAATTATGCTAGTTTTCAATCCGAGAATCTATTATATACAAGCCTGCCGTGAGCCGAGTACCAGGGACCAGGAAATGCTATAGGTTGTAAGCTATGTGTCTTGGTATTTTATACGTAGCTGTCAGAGGCAAAGCTATAGCGTTGCCTATAGCAAAGGCCATCCGGCTCCAATGTCTTATTATTTATTTATTTTTATTTATTTTTTTCCCAGAGGCACTTCATATGGAAGGGGTCGTCGTAAAAACTTCAAAGGGGACTCATTCGATTGGAAATCGAGAGTTTTAGTGCCCTTATTAAGGGTCAAAAGTGATTGGAAGGCAAAAAACACCCCTTCAACGCCCACCATTTCTGCAAACCCATCCAATCAAAATCTCGAGATAACCATTTTGTTTTACGTAGTTGATTTCCAGATATATATTATGTTTTTGAGGAGGACACTCCCACATAGCCCTCAGGACAAGGGTTGTAAGTTTTGCCCTGAAAGCAGACAAACTTAAACTTTTTATAGAAAGTTTTTTCGTAGAATTTTCAAAAAGGGCTCATTCGATTGGAAATTCAAAGGGATAGTGCCCTTTTTAATAGTCGAAAGTGATTGGAGGGCAACTAACCCCCTCTCACGCCCACGTTTTCCCCAAACACATCCAATAAAAATTTCGAGAAAGCCATTTTATTCAACGTTGTTGAAAATTCCGGAAATTAGGTCTTCGAGGATGAAAACCCCCACAGCCCTCAGGGCAAGGGTTGTAAGTCACGCCCTGTGAACATATAAGGTTCTTATAGAAAACGTTGTCGTAGACACTTCAAAAAGGGCTTATTCGATTGGAAATTTAAATAGCTAATGTCCTTTTTAATAGTCGAAAGTGATTGGAAGGCAAATAACACCCCTTCCACGCCCACCATTTCCCCAAACACATCCAATCAAAACTTTTAGATAGGCATTTTGTTGAACATAGTTGAAACTTCTGGAAATTATATCTTTGAGCATGATAACCCCCCCCCCCCCCAAGGTCTTCAAGGCAAGGGTTATAAGTTATTCCCTGGGGGCATATATGGTTCTTATGGAAGGAATGCTGGTATAATGTTTAGAGAAGGCTCATTTGATTGGAAATTGAAAGTTCTAGTTTACTTTTTAAGTGTCGAAATATATTGGAGGATAACCAGCCCCCCCCCCCCCCGCGCCCTTTTTTCCGAAATGAATCCGATAAAAATTTTGAGATAGCTATTTTGTTAAACTTAGTTAAAAGAATATAACAAAAACTCCGGTGTCGACACAATCCCCCAGGGCCCGGGGGCAGCGGTTGTAGGTTATGCCCTGGGGGCATATGGAAGAGATGCTCGTATAAACTTCAAACAGAGCTCATTTGATTGGAAATTGAAAGTTCTAGTTCACTTTTTAAGAGTGAAAAGAGATTGAAGGGCACCACCCCTCCCCCCTTCCATGCCCGTTTCTGTCAAACCCATCTGATAAGAAATTTGAGATAGCCATTTTTTTAAAAATAGTTCAAAGACCGAGATAAAGAAACTCCAGCGTCGACTCGGTCCCCCTAGGCGGAATGTAGATGTTGTAAGTTATGCCCTCGGGGAATATATGGTTCCTATGGAAGGGACACTCGGAAAAAACTTCAGAGAGGGATTCTTTAATCGGAAATTGAAAGTTCTAGTTCAGTTTTTGAGAATCAAAAGAGGTTGAAAGGCAACTAGCCCCCCACGCTCCTTTTCTTTAAAATGTATTTAATAAAATTTTTGATATTACCATTAAGTTACAAATGGTTCAAAGGTCAGATAACAAAAACTCGGGTGTCGACACAACCCCACATGGCCCGGGGGCAGGCGTTGTAAGTTATGCCCTGGGGCACATATGGTTCATATAAAAGGGATACTCATATAAACTTCAGAGAGGGCCCATTTGATTGGAAATTGAAAGTTCGAGTTCACTTTTTAATAGTCAAAAGAGATCCGATGGCAACTAGCCCCCCCCCTCCCCCGCCTCCTTTTTCCAAACCCATCTGATGAAAATTTTGAGATAGACATTTTGTTAAAGAAAAAAAGTTCAAAGGTTGGATAAGAAAAACTCCGGTGTCAATACAACCCATCAGGGCCCGGAAAAAGGCGTTCTAATTTATGTCCTAAGAGCATGTATGGTTTTTATGAAAAGGATGCTCGTATAAACTTCATAGAAGGCTCATTTGATTGGAAATTGGAAGTTCTAGTTCACTTTTTAAGAGTCAAGAGATTTCAAGGCAACTAGCCCCCAGGCCCTTTTTTTCCCAAACCCAGACGCTAAAAATTTTTAGATAGTCAGTTTTTAAAAAAATGTTCCAAGATTGGATAACAAAAACTCCGACGTCAACACAACCTCCCAGGGTCCGGGGGGGCGGTGGTGTACGTGTTGTCCTAGGGGCGATATGGTTCATACGAAAGGTATGCTAGTATAAATTTCAGAGACGCCTCATTTGATTCGAAACTGAAAGTTCTAGTTCAGTTTTTAAGAATCAAAAGATATCCGAGGGCAACTAGCCCCCCCTCCCACACACCCTTTTTTCCCTAAGCCTATCTGATAAAATTTTATAAATAGCCATTTCATTCAAAATAATTCAAAGGTCAGATAAGAAAAACTCCATTGTCGACGCAACCCTCAGGGCCCGGAGGCAGGCATTGTAAAGTAATACTATGGGGGCATATATCGTTTCTATGGAAGGGACACTTGTATAAACTTCGGAGAGGGTTCATTTTATTGAAAATTCAAAATTATTCTTCACTTTTTATGATTCAAAATAGATTGGAGGGCAACTACCCACCCCCGTCTTCCACGCCTTAAATTCATTAGATTAAAAATTTTCAGAGAGACATTTTGTTAAAAACAGTTTGAAGTTCAGATAACAAAAACTCCGGTGTCGACACAGCCCGAGGGTAGGCGTTGTAAGTTATGCCCTGGGGGCATATATGGATGTTGTGGAAGGGAGGCTCGTATAAACTTCATAGAGGGCTCATTTGATTGGAAATTGAAAGTTCTAATTCACTTTTCAAGAGTAAAAACTGATCGGAGGGTAGCTAGCCTCCCCCACACTCCATTTAGTTTTTTTCCCAGACGCAATTTATATAGAAGGGATAGTCGTATAAACTTAAAAGGGGGCTCATTTCAAAAGGGGCAAAATTTTTTCACTTTGATATTATTACTTTGATACCAGTTTTGATACTTTGATGAAGATTTGATTTTTTTTTTTAAAGTTTGATTTTGAAGTAAGGAATTTTTAAAAACTTTTTGCAATCAAAGACGAACAAAAATTAACTAAAAAAAAATTTCCGAAAAATAAGTCCTCCAAAGGAAAGTAAAGGCCATTTTAAACTTAAGCTCAGCAAATACAAATAACTGTTAAAATTCAAACTCAAAACGACCAGAAATTACTATTAAAGAATAAATGAAACCCAAAACAAACAGAAAATAAATAAAAAATCATAGGAAAAAACATACAACAAGTAATAATATAGATATATAAATAGATCTTAAAGCGAGTAATGCTTAGATTGATTAAAACGAAAAAAATAATATTTTGCTATTGAAGTATAAATGAAACTTAAAACGAACAGAATCTAAATAAACAATCAATGCAAACAAACATACAATAGATATTAATGTAAATAAATGAATAAATCTTAAAACGAGTGAAACTTAAATTGAATATGCAAATCAAACTTGAAACGAACAAAAACCACAACAAACAAGAGTTTGGGTATCGCCTCCTTCTCTCACTGTAAACGTCTAAGACCTACTGCGTCATTGGCGCTTTACTGAAAACTACATGCGTCTTTAACAGTCTTAGAAAGTATAAACAATATCAAATTGAATATTTGATATATAATTATATTAGTTGTTGAAAGATCCATCAGTTCAAGAATTCATTTCACTCTAACTTTATTTTTATTTTCAATGCTGTAAGAGCTGGAAAAGAAAATGTTTGTAATATAATTCGTTTTCAGTGAAGTGCCAATACCGCAGTATGCTTTTGGTTTTTATTTACAGTTAAGGAAGAGGGCAATATCCAAACTCTTGTTTGTAGTGAAACTATATTCGCCTTGAAAAACTTTAGAAAGAACTTATAAATTAAACTGAATATTTGATGTATAATGATATTAATTGATGTAAGCTCATCATTTCAAAATTTTACTATAATTTTAATGTTTATTTTCAATATTAAGTACAACAGAAAATATTTGTAATAAAACTGGTTTTTAGTAAAGCGCCAATGACGCAGTAGGTTTTAGGCTTTTACAGTTAGAGAAGGAGGCGATATCCAAACTCTTGTTTGGAGTGATTTTTTTCGTTTCAAGCTTGATTTGCATATTCAATTTAAGTTTCACTCGATTTAAGATTTATTTATTCATTTACAATAATATCTATTGCATGTTTGTTTGCATTGATTATTTATTTAATTTCTCTTCGTTTTATGTTTCATTTATATTTCAATAGCGAAATATTTTTCTTCGTCTTAAGCTTGATTTTCATATTCAATCAGAGCATTAAGATCTATTTATTCATTTATATTATTACTTGTTGTATGTTTTTTCCTATGACTGTTTATTTAATTTCTGTTCGCTTTTTGTTTCATTTATTCTTTAATAGTAATTTCTGGTGGTTTTGAGTTTGAATTTTAACAGGTATTTGTATCTGCTGAGCTTAAGTTCAAAATAGTCTTTACTTTTCTTTGAAAAATTTATTTTTCGGAAAGTTTTTTTGTTTTTAATTAATCCCATGTAAAAGACCTGAACGTCAATTGCACTTTACTGCAAACAAAAGACATTTTAAACGATTTCTGCTTTATAGCTCTAATAAATACAAAATTGCTGAGACTTTCAGGAGAGAATATTATTACCGGCCTATATTAAACTGTCAATCTGCAATTCATTGGATCTTTTCGGTACTTTTGGTTAATATAATGGTTTTCTTCTTTTATGTTGTTGAGACTACGACCAATAAAAACTAACAGCTAAAAAAACAGAGTTGTTTTCCGTAAAGAGGAAATGGCGTTCTACCTTTTACAGGGCATAGGGAACGTTAGCCCTACTCCTTTTTGTGATAGTTTATGATTGTTTTCAGTGGAACCTTATTATTTAGTGTAATTCCTGATCATTTCGGATTTCACTTACTTATTGACAGTGAGTTACATTGGTTTTACATTTGACTCTATTGTCGCTCTCTTAGATTTAATCTATCTCTTCACTTTTCTTAGAAAAACGTCTTTGTCGGAAAGTATTTTAAGTTAATGATAAGTAAAAAATAATTTTCAACTATGTACGGAATTTGTTTCAATAAATCATTGATTTATTTACCCCTGAAATACACTATTTCAGATAATAATTAGCCCTTCTTGTGTTTTTTTTTAGAATCAATTTGTTCTTTATGGTATGGTTGTATGATACAAAAGGCATAAATACAAACTTATATCGATATAACTTGTATCTATTAAATAAAATGGTAAGAAAACTGTTTATCTTATATACATGGTTAAGCCCACCCCATAAATAAGGAAAATTTATAAAAATCTTACTTGTTGAGACTAAATGAGAAGTATATAATCTTGCTCCGACTGCTTTCAGGGACAATAAACCTTTGGGATTTATCAGCAAGGTTGTAAAGTATTAAAGATGAGCCTGCTATATAACAAAAGAGATCAGTATCAGCGAACTGGACTCTACACTGAGTGGTGTTGCACGCCGTTAAGAAGTATGCGAGGCTTAAACTCATGTCCTTCATATTGAATATCTGTATAATAAAATGTTTACTGGTTACCATGGTTAATCAGGAAGATGTCACTTCAGGAAAGGAATAGATGGATACGTTCCCAGAGCTGAGACTTGTGATACTAGTCAGAAACAACTGATTTTTTGATCGTAGGAAATAGAAGATTTGACTGTGCTAACTTAAAATGTGGTCTGTACAATATTTTATCATACTATGGCTTTTGAACCATCGCAGCTGGAATCGAAGTTCCACAAGTAGACCTATACCATTGCTCCCTTTACCTCACTTCGCTCGTCCCATGAATTTTGAAGCTGGGCCAACACATGTCAGTTTCTAAGGCAAAAAAAAGATTAGGTTACCCCCTAGCCTATATTGCAAATAAATTAACCTAGATGAAGTAATTCCTAAGAATCGTTTATAAAAAAAAAAATTGTTTTGACGATTATTGTTTGTCGAGGACTTACGATTACTTACGAATTTTAAATTCATTTTAAATCTTGGTTTAGCTTATGTCGCACTGGATTAGCCCTCTACTCTGTTTTCTCCGTTATTTTGTCTTCTTCTTGTTCTGGCTTTTGCTGCTTGTTTTCTTGATGTATTGTTATTATTGTCTATTAGACATATTTTTTTAATATGCTAATTTTATCTTTATGTTCAATGTATTACACTAACACATCGAGCTCTGCTCTCGTTAGCTAAAGTAGGAATTTTGTTATAACTATTGAATTAATAAAGATATACCTAACCTTATCTCTAGGCATAATTCTATTTTTGCAATCAACAAGGGCTTTACTCAAATCGATCAAACAAATATAACAGCCGCCAGATTCTAAAACTTATTAAAGCTAAAAACTCTTTTGACAGTAACCTGATATTTATACTTTCTCTCAATCAGAAAAAAAGTTATGAAATGCAGAAAAGAAGAGAAAAAAATAGTCTTATAAATAAATAATAAAATAAACAATATTTTAAAGAACGCATACCTCTTAGCATAAATTTCAAGATTTTTTAAAAGTCCTCTCACCAGAAACTTAAACATTAAAGCCACCTCTTCTCTTGGCAGAACAGAATGGTACTTAACCCTGCAATTGCATTAATAGGCAGAAATCAACGTGCTAGATCCATAGCTAACAATAATTTGCAATCATTCTATTGATTTGTCACGAACATATTTGTGGGTTGCATTGGGGCCATCAATTTCCAACGTAAGGTCACCTTTTTTCAAAATGCATAACAGACCCCTTGCCAAGCTACCACAATATCTCTTCCTAGTTCTTCAAGGAGTGCGTCTGCCAGAAAAACTTTGTTAAAAGGCAGCTTTGGGCAAGTCCAATTCCCGCATTCCATGTACATGGCCGGGTCACCTTAATTGCTGCAGTCACGCTATCTTAAAAATTGTAGCCTCCAGCATCAGTTGCTCTCAGAAGTCTTCCTATGAGACTTTTTCTTCGGCTCAAGGATCGAATTCTGTGTTTGCCTTCGACCTTCAGCGTGATAAAAGAATAGAAGAGTCATTTTTCAGCTACATAGAAGGGTCCTTGTTTCTTAAGACGGGAACAACTCGTTGAAACTTGCGTTTCTCCAGGCAAGTTTTCGTTTTGTTTCATCGCAGTTGGAAATGTTTGATGATGGTAGGCTCCCAAGCTACACAAATTTTGTTACCAGTTTGAATTCTTTTGACACTTGTTTTGACACGAACATGATACGAAGTTTGAGTCTTTTGTGTTGCGCCTAACTTTTGTCTTCTTTGGGCTTATAGACATATCGATGGTATTTTCAACAGTTTTAAGTTCTGAAGGTTTGTCGGTAGACTACATTCGATTTCTGCCAATAATGAAGATGCTAAAAAGAAAATCAAATGTCTTGATTATCATAAACGTTATGGGTGAAGGTAGAATACAAGTTATAGACCGTTTTGTGCTACTTAATGGCTTTATCGATTGAAAATTTACGTTCAGAAAACCTCCCAACTAACACAATTTATTGGTAAAAAATAAAAACCGCAAGAAAAAGAGACTTGCCAATGAACCCCAATATCAAGAACTGAGCTGATTTTATCCTTGTTACAGTTCTAGCAGCTCTGTATTTGTTTCAATTTTTAAAGTCATATTAAGGTTATATTTTTTTTTAATTAGTAGTTGTGCATCCTGTGCAGACTACTGCCCCCCTGTGCCAGGCATACTGCCCCCACCAAGTCTTATCTTATACTCGCCAAGAACTTTTTAATATCTGACCTTGAAATTTCGTATAAAAATCGCAAGGAACTTGACTTTTGATTGCTATCTAAAAAAAACAAAAAAAAACAGACTCAAGTGAACTATTATTTTGACATTTTAAACAAGGGTTATAAGAATATAGATTTACTTCACTTACTTACTTAATCCTCGGGCCGGGGTGGCGTTGAGAGCGTCGTCAGCCTTTTCCACGTAGGGCGGTTTGCTGCAAGGGCCTCTGCATCAGACATTGAAATTCTAGCTTGGTCCAGGATATTCCCAAGACTATCACTCCACAGGAACTTGGGTCTTCCTCTTAAATGCTTCCAGCCACTACTAGTTGGTTCAAAGTCGTAAAGAATCCAAAACGGAGTGTCGCTAGGCAATCGCAAAAGATGTCCAAACCAACGAAGTATCCGCTCGTCAACCAGGTTTGACAAAGGTGACTGGGAAGTCATATAACGTAGGCGGTCATTACTGACAAAGTCTGTTCATCGGATTCCCTCGATTGTCCAAAGCCACTTGGATTGAAGAGTGTTGAGACGGCACTGCACAGCTGTATTTGTAGGCCAAGTTTCAGCTCCGTATAGCAGGATCAAATAGACAGACCCTTCAAGGATCTTTATTTTGGTGGCTCATTTGATCATTGGCTTCTTCTAAACATGGCTCAGTCTGCCAAAGACGGCAGAGGCCTTGGCCAAACGGGCAGCAACTTCATGGTCGATGCAGCCATCCGATGATATAATAGAACCAAGATAAATGAAGTGGTCAACCACTTCGATTTGGTTTCCGGCAATCAGGTAATTGGAATTATCGGTGTCTGACGTTCGCTGCACTACCATGACTTTCGTCTTCTTCCAGTTAATGGATAGTCCTGTCCTGGCAGTTTCACCCCTAAGCGTGTTTAGAGCCATGAGCAGCTGTGACTTACAGTTGGTGACTAGTGCTATTTCACCAGAAAAGTCACAATCAGTGACAACTCTATCCCCGTACTTGAGTCAAAAGCTGAACTTCCAGGTTGTGCAAGTCATAACATGATCAATAATACAGTTAAATAGATTAGGAGCAACTGAACAACCTTGCCTGACTCCTGTTACTGGAAAGAACACGCTACATCTACCATTCACTTGTACACAGCTTTCAGTTTCTTGATGCATGGGCTGGAGTAGGTGGACATAATTTGACGGGAGGCCAGTATTAGGAAGGATATTCCATAGAGAATCACGATCAACCGAATCAAATACTTGAAATCAACAAAAGCAATGAAAGCCTGCTGGAAAAACTCGTTCGCCTTCTCGATGATTTGCCTTACAGAGAATACCCACTCCGTCGTTGATCAGCAAGGTATAAAAACAGCCAGCTATACTCTGAACTTTCCTCGGAGGTGTGCAAAACATCACTGCAACAAAGCCAAAGAAAAAAGCTTGCCTGGTAGCGAGAGGAGCGTTATACCTCTATAGTTCTTGCACTTCCTTCTGTAACCTCTTCTCTTCCACAGTGGTCGGATCACTCCCGTACGCCAGTCTTTCGGGATGATCTCTGAGTCCCGTTTTGCACTAAGTAGCATTAGAAGCCATAACAGGATAGTGCCACCATCGTTTTTAAGCAGCTCCGCGGAAATTCCACTGATGCCAGGAGCTTTGCGGTTTTTCAATTTCTTAAATGCATCTTTAATTTCTACCACTGAGAACGGCTTAATGTCAACATTACCGAGGTTATTATAACTCCCAGGTTGGAGATGGCAAGAGTCGCTACAGATGGAGAGAGAGGGTATGAAGTAAGCAGATATGAAAAGTGTTCGTTCCATCTTAAAAGGTAGAACAGTATGTCTTCAAGGAACATCCCGTCCAGAGATAGCACGTTTTCTATTGGTTGATAAAACTGGCCCGAGAGGTCACGTAAGTGTTTGTGCACAGTTAAAACGCCCTTCCTCGTGGCAGCTTCTTGTAGCTCATCAGCTTTGGCGTCAACGGACGACTTGAGATCTCTATGCATAAGTTTGTTTCTGACGTCATTGAGATGTCGATTGGTCATCATATCCCCCCATAGTCTGGTCTGCCTTCGGAGGGTAACGACGTCCACAGCCTCTTGTCACAGCCAAGGCTTTTTGACCTGAGCTTGCAAGCCAAAAATTGTTCTATCTGGGTCAGTGACTCCAGTTTGAACGAGCCCCGCATAACTTCAACATCCTAAAGCTGGAAAAGGGTTTTAAAATGGTTTTTAATCTAAACTGCGCACCTCTCTTTAATCGCAGGAGTACCAAGACTGAGGAGATTTAGCGCTGTAATGCGCTGGTCGACCTTCTGAAATTTCAGCTTAAAACGAATTTTCGCAACTATAAGTCGGTGATCAGTATTAACCAGGTCAGCACCATGAAACGAGCGGCTATTAAAAACTGACGACCTCCATCGTCGAGAGATGATGATATAATCCAATAATTTTTTTGTAACACCGTCGTTACTATGCCAAGTATACTGATAAATTCAAGGTCTTTCGAAAACAGTTTGGAGATAACAAGCTAATGGGTGCTGCTGAAGTGAAGCAGACGATTCCCATTGTCATTTGTTACGTCTGGGTTAACACGTCCCATGACGTCTTTCTATATGCCTGTGGTATCACTAATGACAGAGTTGAAGTCCCCAAGAAGAAGCAATATCATGGAGAAAGGCAGAAGAAATCAGTTGTGTAAGGCCTGTGTAAAACTGGTCCTTAAAACCGGGGTCAGCCTCATTTGTAGGCGCATTGCATTCAACAACACAGAATCTTCCATGACGGTGTCTCAGGCGGGCTCCTTGCCATTTCTAGCTCTCTTATGATGACCTAGACCAACACCAGCTCTCTTTGTGTTTCCAGTACCCGACCAAATGGGACTGTAATTGTCACTTATGAATTTCTTACCTTTCCCTGGCAAAAGCGTTTCTGTGACACCAACAATAGCAACAGAATACTGCTTGACTTCATTAGCGAGATGTAGCTCAGCGCCTGGAAAATTCAAAGTCAGAACATTCAAAGTAGCAATTTTCATACCACTCTTTTCAAGAAGGTTCAATCTTCGGTTGGTTTGACAACCGTCATCAGAATATCCGGGGACATACTGCGGTCGGTATCGTAAATGGGAAGAAACATCCAAGGCTTGGTTGATGCTTACGTTGCAAGATAGTTTTCCTTGCCAAAGCAAGTCCAGGGGACAGGGTGCAAGCCTGTCGCCCAACCTTCCTCACTTTATCCAAACTTAGGACCGGCAACTGGGACCAGAATATACATAGCAGGTGGGGTACACAATGAATTTACAGAGGCTGTTGTCCATGAGTATGAATCCTCCGCTCTGTCGCAGTTGTCCTTCTATAAACGATCCTCCCACGATGGTGTTCTGCCTCACCGTGCAATTTAGCCCATTGCTGGGAGAAGGTTGTAACTCTCGGGACGTGTCCACACGCCAGCGGGCCCGGCTGAGTGTATATTCGAGGGGCCTTCTTCCTCCTTCACCTGTATTTACGACCCCCAGGATAGGGTAGCCCAGTTTCTATTATGGACCCAGAGACTAGGTGCCCCCTTGGTCCATGCCTCCTAGTAGAGTCACCCAGCATATCTGTCAGACATTCCCCTATCTGCCACCTGGGGACACGTTGAGTGGCCCGAGGGAGGCCTCTACTGAGAAGATGACTCAGAATTTACTTCACCGTTCTGATTTTTTTTTGAACTGATGACTCCCGATAAAAACTTTCAAATTTGTTGATTAACTCAGATCAAAAGAGGTTATATATGTCAGGAAGGTCAATATTTAAAACCCCAACAATGGCTAGGGATAAAAAGTTGAAGCTTTCAGAGAGTGTTGGAGAAAGCTGAAGAAAACAGGAAAAGGTGTTACTTTAAAAGCCATGGGGGAGCTAAAAGGAGCTACACTTTCATGTTGCCTATGGATATACAGTACTTTACCAGTATTTTTTTTTTTATTGAACGTCAGTAAAAATAACTGCCATCCACTATCGATTGATGACTCTTTAATTCATTTAAGTTTTATTTTCACATTTCATAACGACAAAGATGCCAAAAATATTTCCAAGAATTGTTATTTCTCTGAGCCGTTTAAGGTCTATACTTACTGTGCTCATGCGACCTTTGCCCTCTCAAAACCCTAGCTACGAAATTCTAAAGCCGTTTCCTCTCCTTCAACGACCCCTCATCCATTGCAATAACGACCGTTTAGCAGCATAGTAGGTATGTGACACCCTCTTTGAACTGGAATTAAAAAAAAAAAAACACTATTTGTATCTTGGTTGTCAAAAGGGCGCATCTGCAATATGTCAGGAATGACAAAGTGTATTAAGTTGAAGCTTTCAGGACATAGCGAATCTGCAGTATCTTGAAAACCGCTGAAGGTGTTAAGTTGAAATGTTCGATACTTTTGAAGAGGGATATTGAATTAAACCTAATTACAAAATGAATATCCAGGTTATCAAAAGGGCGTGTCTGTAATATATCAAGAATGGCTATTAGTAGTCAATTGAGAATTTCAGGGGACGTTGAACAAATCAAAAAAAGCTGCGTCCATCCAGATTATCAAAAGGGAATATCTACATGACTTTGGGAGCGGCTAAGGGTAACGAGTTGAAACTTTCCTGGGATGTGAGCTAAATAAAAAAATGTCGTTCATCCTGGTTGTCAAAATGGTCAGTTTGAAACATCTCTGGAATGACAAGACATTGATTTGAAACTTTCGGGTGTTGAACTAGATCAAAAGCTGCTATGTGCATTTAGGTTTTCAAAGTGGCAAATCTCGAATTATCTTAAGAATTGCAAAGGGTCTTAAATATTTGAATTTAGTTCGAGATCCCCTGGAAGTATCAACTTAATACCCTTAGTCATTTATGAGATACTCCAGATACGCCCTGTTGATAACCTGGATGCATATAATGTCTTTTGATTTATTTTAAAATCGCCTAAAAAACCCAGAAGGGTTCAATTTAGTACCCATAGTCATCCCTCAGATATTGCAAATACACCCCTTTGACAACCTAGATGCTAATAACATGATCTGGTTTAGTGCAACATCCCCTGAAAATTTTAACTCAATGGCTATCTAAAATTTATGGATTGAGTGTCTTTAGGAATGACTTAGAAGCTGAGGAGTGGGGCTAATTGCCCACCGATCATTTTTTTACTCTTAACAACAAACATGAAAATTTAAAGAAAGAAAACCCGCTTTCAAAATGGACTAAAAAAACAAACAGAAAAATGTCTCGAGAATCTATGAATATAAGTGAATTCGAGGGGTGCTAAATGGATGGAGCAGTACATAAGATAAATGTCCAATTGATCTAAGTTATAAATGCATCATTGAAAAAAGTCGGTGGGTAAAAGAAAGACGAGTTAAACAGATCAAGTTTTGTAAAGTCCAATCCGTTTTTTAATCCTTATTTTCACTTATATTCATAGGTTAGATAGAAAATAATTTGTTCTACTTTTCAATCCATTTCGAAAACGTTTTTTTGTCATATTTATTGTTTTCGACTTTTTAGTCTTCTTAAAGACTGAAAAGTGTTTATTCCCACCCAAGACAAAAACTTGCCGTTTATAAGATTTGAACCTAAGCTATCGCAGAAACAGGCAAGCATTCTTACCAGTGCGCTTTAAAATCTTGCATATAAGGTTAATCTACTTAAATTCTTAACATTGATGACACAGACCAGGCGAATTTGAAACACGCCCATTTATAACCCGCTCACTAATAGATTCACACCTTGGGGTGATTTATTCCTTGATTGTATTATGAGTATGTTGACTAAATGCTTGATCGGGAGATAATGCGAGTAAGCTGTATAACTCTAAGTGGCCCTCAAATATTGAACAAGCCCCTGATTATTTTTTGAGGGGGGGGGGAGCTTTAGTTATTAGCACGATTGTGCACGGCCTCTTTTGAATCCACCACTGTAGCAACCAGTGGCGCCAATTCACGAAAATGTAGGGGGGGGGAAGGATTTTTTTTCGATTTTTTTTTAATTAGGATGCAAAAAAAAGAACAACATTTAGAAAACATACCTAAAACAGGGGGTAGCGGCGAGGTTGCTGCTTGGCAAAATCATCAACTAATCTATCCAAATCCAGTTTCTTTACCTCCTCTTTTTCAACGGCCATTATCATGAGATCACTGATTCTGTCGTTTCCCATCGTCAATCGCAGATAGTCTTTCACATGCCCTAATACCGAGAAGAATCGTTCATTACTGGCAGTGGTCACAGGCAAAGTAGCAACTAGCTTCATCAGTTTTAGCACTGCAGAATAGGCAACTGGGAGGTCGAATAAGATTTCAATAGCTCGAAGAAGATCCATTTTTGAAATATCACTTTTTAACAGATGCAGCTGTGCAAGAGAAAGCTGGGATTCTATGGCATGGTCATCGACACCGAGAATCTCTTGATAATGACACATAACTCTTTCCACTTTCGAAAGTTCGAGAAAATTGGAACTTGAGGGGTCAAAGTCAGATAAAGCGTCAAGCAGAGGCATATTTTGCATGAAACGTTGGTCCATCTCACTTGTGAAACGATCTATTACCTCAATGTACAGAAGTTTACTGCAGTCTGATTCAACTGGCTGACTGATATTGCGTTTACCGGCTGTTGAGTTTGAAAGAAAGTCTTTGAGACAAATTGAAATGGCTTGACTTCTCTTGCTTAGAGCACTGGTTTTAGATTGTTGAGATTTTGATTCCTGTATTTTGTTTAAAGCCAAAAATTCAGATATGTTTTTGCTTAAGTTGTTCCATTTGTTTTCATTTCTCAGCTTTTGGAGTGTCTCATATGTCCTAGAAATCAGTGCAAGTGCCTTATAAATCAACAAACTTCCAGATTGAAGTTGCTCTGATAAACAATTTACAATTACTAATACTTTTTCCATTATGTGTAAAGTTGAGACAAAAGAGGAAGAGTTAATTTTGTCCAGTAGTCCTTTTGCTTAACACGCTGCCTCACCGTTGTAACTATCAGAGAATGCGGCAAGCAGAAAAACAATACAATCAAATCTAGCCTTCACCTTTAAAATAGAACGGAGTGCGTAAGACCAGCGAGTCTGGATGGTCCTCCCTAGCTCCAAGACTTGCTCTAGCTCCAACTCCAAGACGGTTCTCTCTTGCCCGCTAATACGCTGGGATTCCACAAATAGCTTGTGACGAGTATTGCTGCATGATATAAATGCGTCAAGTCTTTGCACCACAGAGAAAAATTCAGAAAGTTTGCCAATATTTTTTAGGCAGTCAGTCAAAACCAAGTTTAATCTGTGGGCGTGACAGTGTACATAAACTGCATGAGGCACCTTCTCCCTAAACTTTGCTTGAACTCCATTAAATTCCCCACTCATAACGGATGCGCCATCATAACATTGGGCAATACACAGCATCAAATCTGCACCAAGCTTTTCTATAGTTTCACAAATCAAGGTGGATAAGCGCTTGGCATCAAATATGTGCATCTGATAGCAGCCGATTGGTTGCTCCAATACTTTTCCCTTTGATATGTACCTGAGTAGGATCGCTATTTGTTCTTTTCTATAAACGTCTTTTGTCTCATTGACAAGAATAGCAAATTAATTAGCTGATTTTACTTCTGAAATAATATGTTGGCACAAGGCATTTCCTATCAGTATAACTGCGTCATTTTGGTACTGATGACTGCAATAGTTACCATGTCGGTGCTGTAACTTGGCCTTCAGATTTTCGTCACCTTTAGACATTTCCTCCATCAATTCAACCAAATTACCTCGGTTTGCAGATGTTTCTGATTCGTCATGACCCCTCAAAGCAAGACCCTGGCGGCCAAGACAGCAAATAGCGCAAATAATGTACTTTAGCGCAAAAAATGTACACATGATCTCTATTTTCCTGAACCTCTTGAGATCTGGATTGAATTAAGGCATTCGCTACAGATTTCGAAGTATCAGTACTCATTATCTTAAATTCCGTCCGTGCTGACATACAATGCCTATGTCTTTCAGAACCATCATGTTGCTTTAATAGAGCAGAACTGTCTTTCCTCTTGCAAAATCCTGACTCAATGAAAGCCCTTTTTCCAGCAGTTTCTCCAGCTCTTAAAGTCCCCATAACAAAATAGCGGCAAGCAAAACAAAACACGGAATTCAAATTTTTTGAGTATTCAATCCATTCATAAGTCTTATAGTAATGTGCACTGAATTTCCCTCCGTTAGAAGTGGAAGCCGGATATCTCTCAAGAATAGGTTGAGCTGGTTTGTCGTGACGAGTCCTAGAGATATCTGAGAGAGTTTCTTGACTGCTACTGGAACCTGCAAGGGGTTCAGCGATGCAGACCGAACTTTCATGTTGATCTGAGCCATTTATTGTTCCGCTTGTTTCCGAAATTCTGTCACAGGTGGGGGAATTTATCTCAACTAACTCGACACTTTTGGCGCTGACACTATTGCCAGTTTCTTGCACTAAAGTTTCTTCATTTTTCTTCCGCATTTTTACCGAAAAAAAAATCCAAAATTTGTTGTCGCTTTTTACTCATATTTAAACGAGTTGTAGACAAGGACTTCACTCAGACACGGCAAGAGAAGAACTGAAGAAACACGTAGAAACTCACTTAGAAAATCACTCCCATACTCCACGGTGAAACTACCCCACCTAGAAACCCCATAAACCAATCACTTACATTTCCTGTTCACGACAGTCCCATACACTCCACTGGGACTAGTCATCCCATAAACTATTCAAAAACGTCAAGAATCTGCTGACCAAAACCCCCTTGAAACCCTAGAACACATTTCCTTTCCCATCTACTAAAAATGGCAATATACAAAACTCATAGTTTACAACGAATTCTTCACAAGAACAATAACAAAACGGGTACTGACCCCATGAAGCTTAGTTTTGAATGAACCCTACTCAGAAATAAAATAGTGTAGACGCGCTCGCTCTTAGACATTTCAAAACAAGATTATATAATTAGGGCACCAGTTTGTTGGTTGTATTTATTGAACCAGTTCCTGGTTTAATATAGCACATAGCTAAAATAGAAAATACCTGTAAAATATAAATAAGAAGGTAATTTTCAAAGTCTAGGGGGGGGGCATGGCCCCCCCTGCCCCCCCTAATTGACGCCCCTGGTAGCAACAAAAGAACATGCATTGCACCGATCTATTACCCATGGTCACTAACGTGACTATTGCGTCCTCCCTCCTAGGAGCCAAGACATAGCCCTAAGTTCTATACAAAGTTACTGATATTCTTTTTCAAAATACATTTTTGGCGCTATGAAGCCAAAGATGATGAGAAAGGTGCCAAAAAATCATGCCAACCAACAAAGGAAGTAACACTTTTGTACAGAAATCAAATAAAAAACAAGTTTTTTCAACTTAAAGTAAGGAGCAGCATTAAAACTTAAAACGAATAGAAATTATTACGTATATGATGGGGGTTACTACTCCTTAAAACCTCGCTCTTCACGCTAAAGTTTTTTAGTACTTAAAAAAAAACTTCTTATTGTTCTAATTAAACAAACAGTGTTTCAGGAGCCGCTGTTAAAGAATTGGGACAGAATCAAAACTTCGGCGTAAAGAGCGAGGTGTTGAGGAGCAATAACACTCCTCACATACGTAATAATTTCTGTTCGTTTTAAGTATTAATGCTGATCCTTACTTTCAGTTAAAAAAACTTGTTGTTTTAATTTAATTTCTGATCGTTTTTTAAGTAATACCAAGAAATCTGGCAACATCTCCACGGATAAATCCCTCTTGCCCACAGATTTATTCTCTAGACAATTCAATCCTGGTGAAAATTTACCCCAGACAAGTACCCTTAACATCTCCACGCGTAAAATTGAGTCGGCAATAAGAAAGCAATAACTAAGAAGAATTTTCGTATAGGAATTTTGGCATATTCCCCTAGTTTAAAATCTCCCCTGAAAAATTTACCGCCTGGAAACTACCCTCCCCATGGAAAATTATACCCGTGGAGAATCCCACCAGCAGAACCCCCCCCCCCCCTGAAAAGTGTATGCAAACTTCCCAATAACAAATACTATACGTAAATAATGGGCAAACTTTGTAACGTTAAGACCTTTCGTGGCTGTGGGGGGCCAAGATATCTCCAAAGGCATAGTTATTAGTAGATTGTATCTATTGAATTTGCATAAAGCTATAGCAATTACCATGTTATTCTATAGAAGCTCTACACCTTTTCAAAGAGAGTGAGTGTCCTCTCACATGGCCTTATGCCCCTTCCATTGTTATTCTATGGGACCTCTACACGTGATTAAACACGTTATGAAACTATGGGCTATTTGCTTATGTCCCGTTGGTACCATTCCAAACGAGTGGGGATTCCCCACCTGTTCCTAAACATTGCAAAAAAGATAACAGTATGAACGGGGATTCCCCGCACAAAATTGTTTCAACTCCAAGTTTTTCAACCAGACTGTTTTTTTTAGCTGACACCTGTTTGCTTATGTCCCGTTGTTACCATTCTAAGCGTGTGGGGATTCCCCTCCCGTTCCTAAACATTGAAAAAAAGATAACATCATGAATGGGGATTACCCCAAAATATTGTTTCAACTCCAATTTTTTCAACCTGAGTGTTTTTTTCGAGCTGACGCCAGTTTTTTAGGCCGCCAATCAGAGAACTGCTTAAAAATTCGTCATTGAAACCCCGTATAAAATGTTCATGCATTGGAATTTAATTTTCATTATGTTTTAACATATCGAGCATAGTACACTGCATATTATTAACTTTGAAAACAATTGATTCGTCAATTGTCAATGTAAATACAGCTTATTAAATTTTTTAATTTATTTCCAGATAAAAAGCATTTACCAGTAAATTCAAATGTAAGGGGGACTTAGCCCCCCTCCCCTCCAACAATACAAAACTTTAAAATATAATGAGTATATTCGATAGAAAACGCTAAGTATGCTTTTTTCTATTATGTAAATAAAATCTCCTCCACAGCTATATTTACAAGTTTTAATTGTTTTGAAAAACAGTTCTTTTTTCCAGTTATCAAAAATCCTTTTCCGATCTAAATAGAATTCTTCTGTGTTACAAGAAACGGTCACTTTCGGAGAACAGGCTTCGCACGCGCATTTTATCACAGAGATTAAAACCATATGTGTTTATAATTACAGAAAAGGGTCCTTTTTTTTTTGAACCAAACTTCAAAACGTGTCGTATCTGAAAACAAAAACTTGGTTATTAAGACGGAGGCTTTGTTTAATTCTAGCCAGAAACTCAGAATTGATAGGGGGCAAGATGTAACGATGCCACATTCTGTGTGTTTTTATCTTTACTTGGTGGTCATTCAAAAAGCGAGGATTTCTGTTAAATAAATTATTCTTGTATGCGCTATTCAAGAGTTTCTTTTTATGGCCAAATTAAACGAGACGTATTTGATGAAAGCAAAAAGGGTTTAACAGATGATTAAGTGGCTTTTAGAAAAATATAAGACAGGGAAGGGGGCAATGTATCAATTCTATCACATTCATTGTAAGGTGAAAAAACAAATTATTTCTTCATTAAGGAATTTTTGTATTAAGTTGGAACTTTCAGAGAGTGCTTAAAAGGGAAAGTCAATTCACCAAAAGGAAATATGTGCACGCCCAGGTTGGGGTTGAGTTGCATGGGAGTTGAGTTGCACGGAAGGTTGAGTTGCACGAGGGTTCAGTTAAAGGGGGTATAGTTACACGGGGGTTTAGTTAAATAGGGTCAAGGTGCACGAGGGTTCAGTAGCACGAGGGTTCAGTAGCACGGGGGTTCAGTTGTACGGGGTTTCGGTTATACAAGGATTTTTTTCTTTACTTGATGGCCATTCAAAAAGCGAGGATTTCTGTTAAATAAATGATTCTTGTATGCGCGATTCAAAAGTTTCTTTTTATGGCCAAATTAAACGAGACGTATTTGATGAAAGCAAAAAGGGTTTAACAGATGATTAAGAGGCTTTTATAAAAATATAAGACAGGGAAGGGGGCAATGTATCAATTCTAGCACGTTCATTGTAAGGTGAAAAAACAAACTATTTCTTCATTAAGGAATTTTTGTATTAAGTTGGAACTATCAGAGAGTGCTTAAAGGGAAAGTCAATTCACCAAAAGGAAATATGTGCATGCCCAGGTTGGGGTTGAGTTGCATGGGAGTTGAGTTGCACGGAGGGTTGAGTTGCACGAGGATTTAGTTAAAGGGGGTATAGTTAAAGGGGGGTTTAGTTAAATGGGGTCGAGTTGCACGAGGGTTCAGCAGCAAGAGGGTTCAGTAGCACGGGGGTTCAGTTGTACGGGGTTTCGGTTATACAAGGTTTTTTTTTCTTTACTTGGTGGCCATTCGAAAAGCAAGGATTTCTGTTAAATAAATAATACTTATACATTTTAAAATAGCTTCACGGAGTTTGAGAGACGCTGTCGTTTTATTCTGTTTTATTCTAAAGTGCTAATAAATAGAGTGTTACAAATACCATAATAACCTTTAGACAGAAATTTATCAGTAAAACAGGGCTTATTATTTCCTTACTAAATTTGTCTTCTTTTTTAAGGTTGCGGAGGTGGATTCATACAATTACCCTCCCTCCGAAAAGAGACCAAGATTGGGGTGATTACACATCGATGCAAGCTGCAAGACCATCAATCATCAGATATGCTAGCTGCATTACAAGTTCCCTGGACCAGCCAGGAACCTCTCAAGCCAATGTCAACTCTTCGCAAACTTTGATGCATCCTGGCAGAAAATTCTAAAGAGAATGGATAGATTCTCACAATGCATCAGCCTCATCTAGTCACGATCGCGGGATCACCCCCTATAAAGCATTGCCGAGCTCGTCACGAGCAATGCAAGGCGAGACTGATGTGGCCTCTACAGCTCTCGACATGCAAGCTGCAAATTTCAATGTGAGTTTTCAAATATTATTTATCGCTAATGATTCTTTTTCCCAAGTTAATTTGAAGGAGTGTGTGTTTGCGGTGCATGCGCCACTTATTTTTCTGTATACCCGATAATTCAATAACGTCGTAATGATTTGTTGTATGTGTGTGTGTGTGTGTGTGTGTGTGAGCGGTGCATGCGCCGCATCTACTCGATAATTCATTGAGACAGTGTAAATTCAATAACGGCGTAATGATTGTTGTATGTGTGTGTGTATGTATGTGTGCGTGTGTGTGAGCGGTGCATGCGCCGCGGCTACTCGATAATTCATTGAGACAGTGTAAATTCAATATCGATGTAATGATTGAATGGCATATATTTCCATATCATTATTTCTTATGTTTGATCCAAGCGCTGAAATTTTTTCATTATACATATCAACTGAATTGTATTTAAATGCTAATTTTGAATATCTTTAAATTATTTCGTTTACCTTAATCCATAAAAAGGTATGGGAAAATTAAGAATTTTTGAAGTAGAAATTCAGACGTCGCATAAATTGTTTCCACAGTGCATTTCTATCTGACGCTGTTTCCGCAGCACGTTATAGGCTAATGGAATATAGGCTAAGGGGTTAGAAACGCAATTTCATCCTGTAAGAATATTTCAGTGTGTGTGTGTGGTGTGTGTGTGTGTGTGTGTGTGTGAGTGTGTGTGTGTGTGTGTGTGTGTGTGTGTGTGTGTGTGTGTGTGTGTGTGTGTGTGTGTGTGTGTGTGTGTGTGTGTGTGTGTGTGTGTGTGTGTGTGTGTGTGTGTGTGTGTGTGTGTGTGTGTGTGTGTGTGTGTGTGTGTGTGTGTGTGTGTGTGTGTGTGTGTGTGTGTGTGTGTGTGTGTGTGTGTGTGTGTGTGTGTGTGTGTGTGTGTGTGTGTGTGTGTGTGTGTGTGTGTGTGTGTGTGTGTGTGTGCGTGTGTGTGTGTGTGTGTGTGTGTGTGTGTGTGCGTATGTGTGTGTGTGTGTGTGTGTGCATGTGTGTGTGTGTGTGTGCGCGTGTGTATGTGTGTTATTAAAAAAATTTGTAATTTATTATGCATTGTTTCGTAAATAATGCTATAAGCAAAAATTTGTAATTTATTATGCAATTTGCCGATCCAAATTGTTTATTATGCAATTGCCGATCCAAATTGTTTGATAAATACGAATCCAATTAAGAAAAAAAAATTTTGATAAAAAAAAGTGTGCTATAATTGTGATTAAACTTTCGTTAAAGAAAAAAACTTAATCCATTCATTTTCTAGTTTCAGGGGGAAGCTGTGAAAACTTCTGCCTTCCCTGGCCCGGGACTTCAAAGTGTCATGGCTAATTGTCCCCTCTCACCGGATGATGATGTTAGTGAAGGTATGCCATTTAATATCCCCCTGGATTTTCAATTTACAACTGTAGAAATGGACAGTCTTATGAAAATTATTGGACCTACTGTTCCCGGGGACATTTTTGACGATAGTTTTATAATTAGTGAATTGGGTCCAGTACAAGAAGGTGCAGGACATGAAAATAGTGTCACGTCCCCGGAATTACGTGAATTTTATTTGTTAGAATCTGCTCTAGGTCACTTGCAAACATATAGGGTAGATTTTAACCCTCCCGAGGAAAACGTGATTGACGAGGGCATTATTTTAACGGACACCGTGAATGTTCTCCATAGCTACATCGACAGAATTCGAGCACAAATTGAGATTCAGATTCAGAAATGGGAGGGTCAAGGGGGGGTTAAAGCATCAGTAAATCAAAAAGTTTGTTTACAAAAGGGGACATCTGGGGAAATTTTTATTTTCATTTTTCAACTGGCAACCAGACTTTTTACCCTGGTCTAAAAGAATTTGAGAGCAACTTTTTCAACTGGGTAAATAAATTAATATTGACTTTGGACACGTTTAACGAGAGGGGAAGTGGGTCCACCATTTTATACATTGAACACATGGATCTGAATCTCAGTAGATTAAAAAAAAAAACTTTATTTTAAGACGGGTGGGGCCTAGTCGAAGAGTAAAATGCCACCCAGATTTGTCGGGTACAGGAGGGGTTCAGGGTTTCAATTTTGAAACTGGGCTGCAATGCTTTAAATACGCATTTTTAGCAGCAGTCCATAAAACATTAAACAAAGATTCAACAATGAAAAATCTCGACGGACTTGCTCGTAACGGTGGAGAAAATTTCCCTAAAGTAAATTTTGACTGTTTAGAGGGGAAGTATCCGGTGTCCTTGAAAGAGATAACCATATTTGAAAAAGCAAATGAAAATCTTGGGTTGGGGGTGGTTGTTCTTCAGCATGACACGGAATATGTAGATGGGGGAAACAAACCGAATAAAAAAGGGGTTTTATATTCAGTTACGATACCAATGGTGGATAATGTTAAAAATTCGGTTTGGGCTATTTACAAAATCCCAAAAGATGTAATTTCACATGGTCATTTTTCTCCCATTACAGCTATAAGTCGACTCCTATCCCATGGAAAAAATAAAGGAGAATGTATCTATTGCCCCATGTGCCTTCCCTGATTTAGATCTGAGCGAACTTTCTCGGATCACATGGGGAATTGTAAAGTTCATGGGAATCAACGAATAGAAATGCCGGCAGAAGGCAAAGATACTTTACAATTTAAAAATTTCCAAAATTCCCTGCTACAAGTTGATAAAGTGTCTTTAGACTGTGAATCAAGACTGGTTGAGGTATCAGACCCATTAATGCCAAATATAGTCAAGGAACACAAACTAGTTGCGTGTTCCTATGCGCATGCCCGTCGCGATTCCAATAATAAAATGCAATTGGAAGAGTTTTTTTTGGCTATGGATGAGGAGGGTAGCATGGAAAAGTTATTGGTACCTTTAATAAAAACAGCAAATGGTGCAATTTCACGATTGCGTCACACCAACTACCCAATGACATTATCAGATAAGGAGCAACTGGCACTAGAAAAGAGGACAATTTGCTGGGTTTGTAGAGGTGTTCTTGCCCAAAAGACGCAGCCCAGGATCATAATTACATTATTGATCCCGATTCAACGGGAAAAAGTAACGGTTAAGGGTGGGCTCTCGAATCATTTAACTTAAAAATTAAACAGAAATTCTTTCTTCTGGTTTTTATATATAACTCTAACTACGATCTGAAGTATGTGCTACCAGCAATGGCACATCTTCAAAGAAATGGAACAGGGGATGATGCATGGGTGATAGACAGCTTTTCCTACAATATCATTCCTAAATCATCGGAAAAGTTGCTTGTTTTGGAATTTATGTGAAAATTTGTTGTAGTCGACGTTGATTACATGAATAAAATTCGCTTCTTAGATTCCTAAAGTTTTGTCCCCAAATCATTGAGCGAATTAATTCAGATGCAGAAAAACGATGAAGACTCCAACGCTTTCCTCCTTCTCAAGCAAGATGTTATATGTAATTCAAATTATTTGTTTATGGTCAAGCGCATCAATACCTTTGAGTATTATTGTTCTATGTAAAGATTTGTCGACGAAACTATTCCTCCGATTGAAATGTGTTTCAACAATCTGCATGACTATAGGTGTACCTCCGATGAATACAGCTTTTCTAAAAAAGTTTGGGCCGAGGGAGGGTGTAAAAACGGGTTTGACTACTACAAACTTTATTTGTCGAGTGATGTGTTGACTTTGTTGGACATTATGTGTAAAAATACGGATAAAATCTATGGGGAATTTAATCTTGATTTGGGCTATTATTTTTCATCTGCTCATCTGGTGATGGACCTCATCCTAAAAATTAGCGGGCAAAAAATCGGGCTAATCACAGACATTGATCAGCGTCTTTTCATCGAAAGGTCAATGAGGGGTGGATTTGTTTTTCACGGGGATCGTATCTTGAAAACTTATCCAACTGGATAGAAGACAGGGACGAAATCGGATGCAGTTTTCCTTGATATTTAATCTCTACACCACTTGAACATGTACCATTATGTTTTACCGTGTATAGAATACAAATGACTCATTAACCTTTAAGCATCCCGTGTTCTCAACATTGACAACAGTGTTGAGAAGACTGGACCGGGTGGATGGTTTTTTTGAAATTGATGAGGAGATACCTGTCGAGGTTCACGATTCAGTAAAGGATTTTGTTTTCCCGTGCATCAATAGACCTGGGACTAGGGACTCTTTGAGCCCCCGCAATAGGCGTTTAGTCGAGGTGGACGAATTGCATTGGTCACCGTCAAAACAAAACTTATTGCTGAACTTCTGCCAAAAAAAAATATTGTTATACATCACGTGGCTTTAAGATGGATGCGCAACAACGGTTTCAACGTCACAAATGTTTACAGTGCGCTCCAGTTTAGTCAAAAACCCTATCTGAAAATATTTGTTGACACTTTTGTCAAGAAACGTTCTGAAGCGCAGACGAAGGCCGAAAAAGAAATTTATAAACTCATTTTGAATTCGGCTTTCGGCAAAATGTGTGAGTGTTCGCAATAGAAATCGTTGTGACGTCGTGACCGACCCCAAACTATGTGCTCGAATTATTGCCGATCCAAATTACACTTCCTTCAAAATCAGTGGCCCGGACATTGTACTATTGAATAGGAAAAAAAGACGCATTGTATTAAATAAAAATATTGCTACAGGCAGTGCTATCTTGGAGATCTCAAAAAAGCTCGGTTTGGAATTCTACTACAATGTGGCTAGGGTACAGTGGCCGGAAAAGGGGCAAGTAGAGGTCTGCTACGGGGACACGGATTCTTTACTGTTAAAAGTAAAAACCCCAAATCTAATTGATTATTTGGCGCACGGTGAAATTATCAGCTCACGGATGGACTACACCAATTGGAGTGGGCTATACCCAGAGCTAGTGAAACGTTGGGCTCCAAATCAGCCTTTATTTTTCAAATCTGAAACGGGAAGCGACATGATTTCCAGTGGTGGGTTTGTAAGTCCGAAGGTGTACTTTATACAGACACACGACAAGGAAATCAAGAAACGTTGCAAAGGAGTACCCACGCGCTATGTTCCCAAGTTAATTTGAAGGAGTGTGTGTTTGCGGTGCATGCGCCACTTATTTTTCTGTATACCCGATAATTCAATAACGTCGTAATGATTGTTGTATGTGTGTGTGTGTGTGTGTGTGTGTGAGCGGTGCATGCGCCGCATCTACTCGATAATTCATTGAGACAGTGTAAATTCAATAACGGCGTAATGATTGTTGTATGTGTGTGTGTATGTATGTGTGCGTGTGTGTGAGCGGTGCATGCGCCGCGGCTACTCGATAATTCATTGAGACAGTGTAAATTCAATATCGATGTAATGATTGAATGGCATATATTTCCATATCATTATTTCTTATGTTTGATCCAAGCGCTGAAATTTTTTCATTATACATATCAACTGAATTGTATTTAAATGCTAATTTTGAATATCTTTAAATTATTTCGTTTACCTTAATCCATAAAAAGGTATGGGAAAATTAAGAATTTTTGAAGTAGAAATTCAGACGTCGCATAAATTGTTTCCACTGCGCATTTCTATCTGACTCTCTTTCCGCAGCTCGTTAGAGGCTGATAGAAAATAGGCTAAGGGGTTAGAAAAGCAATTTTATACTTGTAGAATATTTTAGTGTGTGTGTGTGTGTGTGTGCGCGCCCGCGTGTGTGTGTTTGCGCGCGTTTGCGCGTGTGTGTGTGTGTGTGTGTGTGTGTGTGTGTGTGTGTGTGTGTGTGTGTGTGTGTGTGTGTGTGTGTGTGTGTGTGTGTGTGTGTGTGTGTGTGTGTGTGTGTGTGTGTGTGTGTGTGTGTGTGTGTGTGTGTGTGTGTGTGTGTGTGTGTGTGTGTGTGTGTGTGTGTGTGTGTGTGTGTGTGTGTGTGTGTGTGTGTGTGTGTGTGTGTGTGTGTGTGTGTGTGTGTGTGTGTGTGTGTGTGTGTGTGTGTGTGTGTGTGTGTGTGTGTGTGTGTGTGTGTGTGTGTGTGTGTGTGTGTGTGTGTGTGTGTGTGTGTGTGTGTGTGTGTGTGTGTGTGTGTGTGTGTGTGTGTGTGTGTGTGTGTGTGTGTGTGTGTGTGTGTGTGTGTGTGTGTGTGTGTGTGTGTGTGTGTGTGTGTGTGTGTGTGTGTGTGTGTGTGTGTGTGTGTGTGTGTGTGTGTGTGTGTGTGTGTGTGTGTGTGTGTGTGTGTGTGTGCGCGTGTGTGTTTGTGGGTGTGTGTGTGCATGTGTGTGTGTGTGCGCGCGTGTGTTTGTGTGTTATTAAGAAAATTTTTAATTTATTATGAATTGTTTTGTAAATAATGCTATAATCAAAAATTTGTAATTTATTATGCATTTTGCCGATCCAAATTGTTTATTATGCAATTGCCGATCCAAATTGTTTGATAAATACGAATCCAATTAAGAAAAAAAATTGTTTGATAAAAAAAAAGTGTGCTATAATTGTGATAAAACTTTCGTCAAAGAAAAAACCTTAATCCATTCATTTTCTAGTTTCAGGGGGAAGCTGTGAAAACTTCTGCTTTCCCTGGTCCGGGACTTCAAAGTATCATGGCTAATTGTCCCCTCTCACCGGATGATGATATTAGTGAAGGTATGCCATTTAATATCCCCCTGGATTTTCAATTTACAGCTGTAGAAATGGACAGTCTTATGCAAATTGTTGGACCTAATGTTCCCGGGGACATTTTTGACGATAGTTCTATAATTAGTGAATTGGGTCCTGTACAAGTAGGTGCAGGACATGAAAATAGTGTCACGTCCCCGGAATTACGTGAATTTTATTTGTTAGAATCTGCTCTAGGTCACTTGCAAACATATAGGGTAGATTTTAACCCTCCCGAGGAAAACGTGATTGACGAGGGCATTATTTTAACGGACACCGTGAATGTTCTCCATAGCTACATCGACAGAATTCGAGCACAAATAGAGATTCAGATTCATAACTGGGAGGGTCAAGGGGGGGTTAAAGTATCAGTAAATCAAAAAGTTTGTATACAAAAGGGAATATCATGAGAAATTTTTATTTTCATTTTTCAATTGGTAATCAAACTTTTTACCTTGATATAAACGAATTTAAGACAAGCTTTTTCAAATGGGTAAATAAATTGATTTCAATTTTGGACACATTTAACGAGAGTGGAAGCGGGTCTACAATTTTATACACTGAACACATGGAACTGAATTACAGTAGATATAAAAAAAAAACTTTATTTTAAGACGGGTGGGGCCTAGTCGAAGAGTAAAATGCCACCCAGATTTGTCGGGTACAGGAGGGGTTCAGGGTTTCAATTTTGAAAATGGGCTGCAATGCTTTAAATACGCATTATTAGCAGCAGCCCATAAAACATTAAACCAAGAGTCAACAATGAAAAATCTCGATGGACTTGCTCGTAACGGTGGAGAAAATTTCCCTAAAGTAAATTTTGATTGTTTAGAGGGGAAGTATCCGGTGTCCTTGAAAGAAATAACCATATTCGAGAAAGCAAATGAAAATCTTGGGTTGGGGATGGTTGTTCTCCAGCATGACACGGAATTTGTAGATGGGGGAATCAAACCAAATAAAAAAAGGGTTTTGTATTCATTTACGACATCAATTGTGGATAATGTTAAAAATTGGGTTTCGGTTATTTACAAGATCCCAAAAGATGTAAATTCATATGGTAATTTTTTTCCCGTTACGGCAATAATTTGACTCCTATCCCATAGAAAAAATAAAGGAGAATATATCTATTGCTCCATATGCCTTTCCTCATTTAGATCGGAGTGAACATTCTTAGATCACATGAGGAATTGAAAAACTCATGGCAATCAACGAATTGAAATGCCGACAGGAGGCAAAGATACTTTACAATTTAAAAATTTGCAAAATTCCCTGCTACAAATTGATAAAGTGTCTTTAGACTGCGAATCAAGACTGGTTGAGGGATCAGACCCATCAATGCCAAATATAGCCAAGGAACACAAACTGGTTGCGTGTTTTTATGCTCACATCCGTCGCTATTCAAATAATTAAATGCAATTGGAAGAGTTTTTTTTTGGCTATGCATGAGGAGGGTATCAAGGAAAAGTTATTGGTATCTTTCATAAAAACAGAAAACGGCGCAATTTCACGATTGCGTCACACCAAATACCCAATGATATTGTCAGATAAGGAGCAGCTGGCACTAGAAAAGGGGACAATTTGCTGGGTTTGTGGAGGTGCTCTTGCCCCAAAAGACGCAGTCCGGGATCATAATTACCTTATTGATCCCGATTCAACGGGAAAAAGTAACGGTTGAGAGTGGGCTCACAAATCATTTAACTTAAAAATTAAACAGCAACTCTTTCTTCCGGTTTTTATATATAACTCTAACTACGATCTGAAGTATGTGCTACCAGCAATGGCATATCTTCAAAGAAATGGAACAGGGGATGATGCATGGGTGATAGACAGCTTTTCCTACAATATCATTCCTAAATCATCGGAAAAGTTGCTTGTTTTGGAATTTATGTGAAAATTTGTTGTAGTCGACGTTGATTACACGAATAAAATTCGCTTTTTAGATTCCTACAGTTTTTTCCCCAAATCATTGAGCGAATTAATTCAAGTGCAGAAAAACGATGACGGCTGCAACGCTTTCCCCCTTCTCAAGCAACAATTTCCAAATGATTTATATGATTTGTTGACGGTCAAGCGCATAAATCCTTTTGATTATTATTGTTCCATGTAAAGATTCGTCGAGGAAACTATTCCTTCGATTGAATTGTTTTACGATAATCTGTACGACTGTAGGTGTACCCTCGATGAATACAGCTTTGCTAAAAAATTTTGGGCAGAGGGAGGGTGTAAAAATGGGTTTGACTACTGCAAGCTGTATTTGTCGAGTGATGTGTTGACTTTGTTGGACATTATGTGTAAAAATACGGATAAAATCTATGGGGAATTTAATCTTGATTTGGGCTATTATTTTTCATCTGCTCATCTGGTGATGGACCTCATCCTAAAAATTAGCGGGCAAAAAATCGGGCTAATCACAGACATTGATCAGCGTCTATTCATCGAAAGGTCAATGAGGGGTGGATTTGTTTTTCACGGCGATCGTATCTTGGAAACTGATCCAACTGGAGAGAAGACGGGGACAAAATCGGATGCAGTTTTCCTTGATATGAATTCTCTATACCTCTCGACCATGTACCATTATGTACTACTTTATGTTGACTACAAATGGCTCATTGACCTTTAAGCTTCCCATTTCGCTAACATTGACAACAGTGTTGAGAAGACTGGACCGGGTGGATGGTTTTTTTGATATTGATGGGGAGATACCAGTTGAGCTTCACGATTCAGTAAAGGATTTTGTTTTCCCGTGCATCAATAGACCTGTGACTAGGGACTCTTTGAGCCCCCGCAATAGGCGTTTAGTCGAGGAGGACGGATTGCATTGGTCACCTTCAAAAAAAAAACTTATTGCTGACCTTCTGCCGAAAAAAAATATTGTTGTACATCACGTGGCTTTAAAATGGATATGCAACAATGGTCTCAACGTCACAAAGGTTCACAGAGTACTCCAGTTTAGTCAAAAACCATATCTGAAAATATTTGTTGACCCTTGTGTCAAGAAACGTTCTGCAGCGCAGACGAAGGCCGAAAAAGAAATTTATAAACTCATTTTGAATTCGGCTTTCGGCAAAATGTGTGAGTGTTCGCAATAGAAATCGTTGTGACGTCGTGACCGACCCCAAACAATGTGCTCGAATTATTGCCGATCCAAATTACACTTCCTTCAAAATCATTGGCCCGGACATGGTACTATTGAATAGGAAAAAAAGACACATTGTATTAAATAAAAATATTGCTGTAGGCAGTGCGATCTTGGAAATCTCAAAAAAGCTCGTGTTGGAATTCTACTAAAATGTGGCTAGGGTACAGTGGCCGGAAAAGGGGCAAGTAGAGGTCTGCTACGGGGACACGGATTCTCTACTGTTAAAAGTAAAAACACCAAATCTCATTGATGATTTGGCGCACGGTGAAATTATCAGGTCACGGATGGACTACACCAATTGGAGTGGGCTTAACCCAGAGCTAGTGAAACGTCGGGCTCCAAATCAGCTTTTATTTCTCTAATCAGAAACGGGAAGCGACATGATTTCCAGTGGTAGGTTTGTAAGTCCGAAGGAGTATTTTATACAGACAAACGACGAGGAAATCAAGAAACGTTGCAAAGGAGTGCCCACGCGTTATGTGGATAAGAATTTCGACATGGACATCTATAGGAATTGTATTGTTTAAAATACAATTCCACGAGCCAAATTGCTGGCAATTCGTTCCATCAACTACAGGAACTTTACTGTAAATGTAGAGAAAATTGCCATGTGTACCATCTCCGACAAGGTCTATGTTTGTCAAGACGGTGAGACTACCCTCCCCCCTGGGCACTATTTAGCTTCAGACCGGGTCGAATGTATTATCCATAGGGAAAGTCTCGGTTTGAATAAAGTCCAGTAAATTTTTTTTCCTAAAACCTTTGTTTTTTGGGGGGGGACTCACGGCCTTTGGGGGGTGGGGAGGGCTCGTGGCCTGGGGGGCGGCCGCCAGCGGGGGGCGCACCGCCAGCCACTACCAAAGTTATCTTTTTTTTGGACTTAGAGCAGATTTTTTTTTGTGCTTTTGTACATGTTGCATTCAAATTAAAAAAAAAGTGATATTATTTTAAGTGCTTAGTGCATTTTTTATAAGTAAATTTAAAAAGTGTATTTTTCTTTGTTTTTTTTCTTTAAAGTGCTGCTGCTCTTTTTAATACAAGAAATATGATTCTTTATTGATTTTTTTTTGTTCTTGAATGGAGTATTTTTAAAGTATTGTTACTTTTTTATGCATATAATAAAAGAAAATATGATTCTTTATTCGTCTTCTTCTTCTTATTATTCTTGAACGGAGTAGTAGCAGTAGGGAAATTATTTAGTCATTAGACAACTATGGTCTACAGTTAGTTGTCCTGGTGAACTATTGAAGGGAACATGTATCAATTTAAAACACCATTCAGATCGTTTCTGTGTGGGCCGTCAATGTCAGGCCAAACAACACTCTTAACTAAAATAATTAAAAATTGCGATAAAATGATTGTGGAAAAGCCGAAAAAAATCTACTATTATTACAGTATTTGGCAGGAGTCATACGACAAAATAAAAGCAATTGCTGCCACCACGGGATTGGTGCAGATACAATTCATACAGGGACTTGATGTTTTCAGCATTATTGAAGCAAACTCTTGGCTGATCACTGATGATCTGGCTGAATCTGTTGAACAATGGTCCTATGAAATGCTACAATTGTTCACTGTTAGTTTTCATTATGAACAGATTTCTGTTACTCCGGTCCTACACAATTTCTTTCATCAGAGCAAATGTATGCGAACACTTGCATTGAACTGCACCTACTATATCATCTACAGAGTTGTTCGTGATTCCAGCTCGCTCATAACCCTCAATAAACAAATCTATCCAGGCGCCCCTAAATTTCTGCTCTCAGCATACAATCAGGCAACTAGTAAACCCCACGGCTATATCTTATTGGATCTTAATCAAAATACACCCGAGGATATGCGTGTAGTCACAGATATTTTCGACAATGAAATTACACTATATCTCCCCGTGAACACTAAAAAGACCTATTAGTCGGTATCATGACACTGAAGAAACTACAAGAAAATAGACATCTGTTTTCGGTTCTAAGAAGATCAAAACCCTCGCTTAGGAAAGCCATACTCAAACATGGTATTGACAATGATTTCATTAATCTAATATCTGAACTTTGTTTTAATTTGATCGAGGGTAATGTTCAACTGCCAGAAGTAGTTAAGCAACGGGCATAGCAACGTCGTTCCATTGTACGTACATTGGCCTCTAAAAACAAAGTAAAGAATTTTAAAAAGAAACGACTTCTTCAGGCTGGCGGTAGCTTTTTCACACTTTTACTGCCAATAATTGCAGGACTTGTAAACAGTTTTCTCTAGAGAATGGCAAAACCCTATAAATTGACTCCAATAGAACTCGCTCTCTCACCCGAGGAACACTCTTAGAAAAATCTGAATAAATTCATTGACAATAAGAATACTGAAGAGGATAAAAAAACTGCGTTCACCTCAATATACACATTGCCGAGTTATCAAACCTAAGTCCCGTTATGCGAGGGCTACTGCTGCTGGTATTGGTTACATAACATAATCATCTCCTCAAGATTATACTGGAACACAATTAAAGAAGGAGGAATTGGATTCAATTTTATTGATAATTGGAAATATATGGCCCAAATCTTTTCGTTAACAATTAACAAGACTCCTAACTTATCTCTTGAAAAGTGTTCAAGATCACATTCAAGTTCAGAGCAATGAGACAGGTGTTGGAACTAAGGGCAAGAGCCACAATAGGCTCTCTATAATATACGACATGGTTATCAACTGTGAGTTAATTGTATCCCATGACGCTACTCTATACAAATTTCTACGTAACCCGAATTTTACAAAGGCCTGCTTGGCAATTTGAAAATTCAAATAAATGAACATGCATCATTGCCAACACCACCACCATTAAAATATGAACATGAAGAAGAAGAAGATTTTAAATCAATTTTGGAAAATACTAGCACACCACTGATAGCTAGACAAAAGCGAAGACGTATCAAGTCAACGTCACCACCACCACCACCAAGCACCAGTATAAAAAAGGGTAGCGGACGTTACACAACGTATTTACGTTCATAATGGTTGAAGTTCTGAAAGGTGTTTATGAAAATATTGTTGAAGCGGGGAGTTTAAGTTCCCCCACCACTCTTTCCAAGGTCACTGGTGTTCACACTAAAAGTGTACAAGACTATCTACAAAATTAATCAAGTTACTCTGCATAGAAATCATACACTTTGTGCTAATCAATATCGAAAAATTAAAGCCTTTTTCCCATTGCATATAATGCAAGCAGATCTCCTGACTCTAGATGATGTTCAACGACGTCACAATACACCGTACAAGTACATTCTTCTTGCAATCAGTGTTTTTAGTCGCTATGCATATGCAATTCCATTGCGATCAAAGAGAGGCGTTGATGCTGCTCAGGCCATTGAAAGTATTCTCGAACAGGATTCATATAAAAAAATTCAAACGGATCGCGGTAGTGAATTTGTTAATCCCCATGTTGCAAAAGTACTAGTGAAATATAGTACACTGCTCTATCATGTTCCTAGTCCTATAAAGGCTGCATTGGCCGAACGATTGATAAGAACTATTCGACTTTTAATTTCAAGATATTGTAAATTGAAAAATACACCGGCTTTTATTCAGAATTTAGATAAAATCATGTTGATTTATAATCAGCGACCTCATCGATCATTGTCCAACTCAACGCCAACGGAAGTTCATCATTCTGATCATGATACAATTGACAACTTTCTTAAACAGTATTCCAATGAAACGATTGTCAAGAAGAAAAATAAATTCAATGTTGATGATACTGTTCGAATCCATAGAACAACTAATGTTTTTGTAAAGGGTAATTACTTGTAGTCCACCGAACTTTTTACAGTGGCAAATATCCTAGACACTAAACCCATAACTTATCATTTCGCGATACCAAAGATGAAGAGATTCTCGGTGGCTTTTATGACTATGAACTACAAAAAGTTAAAAATAATAGTGAAATCTATCAAATTGAAAAGATATTAAGGACTTGTAGTCGCAGGGGTAAGAAACAGTTACATGTTCGGTGGCTAGGATACAACTCTGATTTTTATTCTTGGATCGGCGTTGAAGATATTGACAATGCCCAATCATTTCTATGTAACTTTTATGTCCAACGTTTCCGATCCTCTCTACAATGACTTGAATACGACAAGTGATTTTTGGACAAAAGTCTCCCCCACCATCTAATTTGACGGTGCATATGAAGTGGCTCTTTTTAACTGTATTCTCAAAAATACCTATGACATCCTTAGAAAGGATCGTTTGTATGATATAAAAGTTATTCCATTCGATTGGACACTCTTTGTCGACTATGAATGAGTGGAAGCACATAAATTTAGCAAATATCCACATGCTGAATTGAAATATAATGAATACGATTATATGACAGACTTGTGTCGTATAATCAATAGAAAAATCTCATATCGTAGGAATGGTAAATTCCATTTTAATTATTTATTGGAACAAGATAGGAATTACATTACCTCACTTGTTGACACTGAAATAATTATTCTCAATGATAATCTGAGCTTGGCTTTAAACAGAATACGATCAATGGGAAAAATGCTGGCACCGTTTACGGGATGGATCAAGTAATTTTTGCTGATTATCCACCTGGTTTTGCCTCGGACTCTTGCATATTTCTCTATGCATCCTTTGTGGAAAAATCGAGAGTCGGTAATTCAAATGTCCCCCTCCTACTTGTTCTTGAACGAAAAACAATTCATGAACTTGTTCATCACTATAATATAAAGCATCTTCAGTATGTTCCTGTAAACACTTCGTATTTGGAACTCTGTCAGTTAACACTAAGAAGTGAATTGGGTGATCCTCTAACAATAACAAAAGGCTTAGCAGTGATCACATGTAATTTTCGATCCATTGTCCGAGACAGCACATTCACCTAAAATGAACAATAGAAGAATTTCATTTTTCTGCCCCGATATCAACTACTATGTTGGTGCTTTAAGTCCACATAAAATCGGCAATGGATTGGACTACTACAAGTGGCGTACTACAATGTCTGGCTACGGTCTTGGTAGCTGGTTTGCTAGGCTATTTCGTTCTGCACTACCCCTTGCCAGGAAAATCTTGTGCCTGCTGCATCAAATTTTGCTGCCTCAACACAACAGGACTAGGGGTTGGGTAAGAATTTCAAGGAGAGTGTTAAGGAAAATATTAGATCTTCAGCAGGAGCCGTTGGTGAGCAATTAAAATCTCGACAAAATGGGGAGGGATTTAAAAGGATGCGTGCACGTCGTTCACTCATCAGTCTCCACCCAGGCGGGAAGCGAAGGACATCAACAAGGACTTTGAGGAATAAAACAAGGAAGACCAAGAAGCAGAACAAGAAAAAAAAGATTGTTAAATCAAAGAAGGACTTCTTTTCTTAAGATGACTTATCTCCCCCATAAGGAATCATATCCATCAATTAGTTCCTCATTGAATCTATTCAATGCTGAAAATATTGATGTCAGTGTCAAGTATGGTTACTATGAACAATTTCATCCCCAACAATCCCTCTCGGAAAATATACACTTTCAAATATTTTCCAATGAAGACTATTTCATTGATTTGTCATCAACATTTATTGATTTAAATTTTGCGGTGAAGAAAAAGTCAGATAATACAACTCCAAATGCTGGCGATGGTCTCTCCTACGAAAACTGTATTCTACACAATCTATTCAAACAAATTAATGTATTTATTAATGGAACATTGGTGAGCACTAGCAATAATTTATCAAACTATGCAAGCTACATACAATTTATGATGATGACACCAAAGGCATACAAGGAGTTGAGAGGACAATCATTGGGCTATGAATATCGATAAGGTGTTGATACTGATGGTGAGTTGACTACTGCAGTGACCCAAGAGTATCATCTGGTTGGAAAATTAAATCCTGATATATTCAACATATCCAAATATTTACCCCCTAATGTCAAGACTGACATAAAGTTCCCGCTGACGCCTTCAGATTATATTTTGAGGAACATACTTTCTACAGTACCCGATTTAAATGTCATAATCACATTTATAAGACTCCACGTCCAAAATCAACAGGTTATGAGCTCTGTTCCATTGGCAGTGGAAAAGCTGAGAGCCAATGGTAAGAACATTAAACTTCTTGTCCCCCATACGATCACCAATCAACGTCACATTGCCGCCGGTTCTCGTAGTTACACCGATTCATCACTTATCAATGGGGAAATCATATCAAAACTGGCATTGACCTTTCTGAAGAGTGGCAGTTCTATTGAATCCTGGACTGAATCTCTCTATGATTTTAATTTTTTTCGGTCTTTTTAGCCTTGTGTGCACAGCGAATGGAATTTCACTGTACACTCTATCATTTGACGAGAAATCCTATAGAACTCTGTATGAGTTGACCATGCAATCCCTAGATCATGACTCAACGATTTGAAAATGGAATAACCGATTAAATGTTTTCAAAAAATCATGGGGTAATTATTTTGGACTTTTCGGGGACTCAGGATATGAGCATAGTACGAACAGGGAATGTACGTTTAGAGTGTACATCTGCTGATGCTTTGAATGAGTGTGTCACGCTAATATCTCTGAATCAATTTAAAAACTATTAGGAAATCACATCCGACGGCAGTGTTCTACTAGACTAAGCAACATGAGCAAAAACGAAACAATCAACGTATTTTGTATTGATCCATACATGTCCCGGTACAAGTCCTATTGCATACCCTTGGACTTCATTGAATAAATTCCAAGTGTTAACAATACCCTAATCATTGTTAATAGCAATCCATCGACTTTGAAGACCAGTCATTGCCTATGCATCTTTCAAACAGCGAAGAATATTGAATTTTTTGATCCTCTTGGCCTATCGTATAAATTCTACACGCCCTACATCAGCAACTTTATTGAAAGCAGTGGGAAAACCATTATTCAAAATCAACGAAGAGTACAGGATTTAACGACTAAGACATGTAGCTTTCATACACTACTCTTTTTCATGTTCAGATGTCGTGGCTACACCTACAAGCAGTTTCTCGACATCTACGTTTACTTCCCTCGTTTGAACGACTTTCTAGTGGAAAACATACTTACAAGCGTATTTAATATTGATTTTAGTGCCCTACGAATAAAATGTTCTAAAAATGTATGTGAAATTGTTTATTAATAAAAATTTATATACATGATAAAACGACTTTTCTACTCTTTAGATTTCATCTTCTACTAGTTATAGGTATTTGTTGACAATAACTAGTGCAGGTAGGTTATCTGAATTCACAGTGTACTGATCCTGATGTACTGCAATATCAGGGTCACATTTTCTACAGTAGAGTGTAACTTCACTCTTGTCATATCTCTTTGTATAGTCAATGATACTATTCTCATTCATTCTATAGGATTCACATGTTTCAGTTTGCTTAATTGAAGTAATGTCACAAATAGTGTCCTCAAGTGGCGAATCACATTCCGTCACAGCCAAATAAAAATCAGTGGGCTTATAATCATAGTAGTCATTGTCTTCACAACGATGACGTAGAAACCATATTCTTTTGTTGTTCCAACAGTTGAATCGTTGACCCGATTCCTCCTCCCAGAACAATCTAAAACCACGACGATACCAATCTCGTAGCAATAAACTAAAATCACGGTTAGGATTCTTTCCAATCATACCGGGATATGTATTCTCCCACTGATTACATTTATCATAGTGACAATTGGAGCATAGGTGGCCTCTAGGATGAGAGTGACACACCTCTTTAAGACAGGAATTACAGCCTTTAATTTGTACAGCATATCCTTTATGCAATTTACATGGGTTGCATAATCTACACTTTTCATCATACTCATCAATCATTGTGCAATTCTCACATGATGACCAGCTGCCCAGTGTGTACATACATAGCGGACATAAATGGAACATTTTTTTCATGTGTTGACACTCTCACAGCCACAATGAAACTGAGCTAGCAACAACAAAAATTGTCTGAGATAGAGAGAGAGAGAGGAGTAAATACCTCCGTTGTCTCTGATTGGCTCCCTAAAAAACAGGTGTCAGCTCAAAAAAACCAGTCTGGTTGAAAAACTTGGAGTTGAAACAATTTTGTGCGGGGAATCCCCGTTCATACTGTTATCTTTTTTGCAATGTTTAGGAACAGGCGGGGAATCCCCACTCGTTTGGAATGGTACCAACGGGACATAAGCAAATAGCGCATAGTTTCATAACGTGTTTAATCACGTGTAGAGGTCCCATAGAATAGCAATGGAAGGGGCATAAGGCCATGTGAGAGGATACTCAATCTCTTTGAAAAGGTGTAGAGCTTCTATAGAATAACATGGTAATTGCTATAGCTTTATGCAAATTCAATAGATACAATCTACTGTTATTTGGCCTTTCAACAGTAGCGTCGTTTGGGGGTTGCACGCAGGGCAGTTGCCCCCCAATAAATTGAAAAAAAAGCTATTATAGAGCCCAAGCTCCTTAACTCTCTGGATGCGGATTTTGTTTGCCCCCTTAATAAAAGCACTGGATCTACACCTCTGCCCTCTACCTCTGCTGAAGAAAATGGATATCTCGAAATTTGTTTTAGACCGTTGTGCGATTAAAGGAGCTTGTAAGGGGACCTAGTTCCCCTCCAATTTTTTTGGTTACTTAAAAAGGGCACTAGAACTTTTAATTTCCGTTTTAATGAGCCCTCTCAAGATCTTCTAAGACCAATGAGTCGATACGATCACCCTCGGGTAAGACTAAACTTAATGAAACTTACATATTTAAAATAAGCATAAAAATTCAACTTCTGATATATCTACTGGTATCAATACTCCGTTTTTTAGAGTTTCGGTTACTATTGAGCCGGGTCACTTCTTACTTAAAGTTTGTTACCACGAACTGTTTGACTAGGGCTATCTCGAACCATATTTTGGAGGGGATCTGGGATACGGTATTATCACGGTAGCAGTCATTGCATATGGGAATAGTGTTGAATGCATCTATAGGTCCCATGTTTTTGCTAGTATAATGTCTAGTCCAGAAAGCAATAATTTCCTGAAAGCAGATCAAAGCAATGATAAATTGCAGGACAGTCATTGAAAACCAGATAATAGCATTTGCAGACTGCCAATGAAAATATGGTCGTCATTCAGTTATCTAGTTAATGAATTAGCAAGGGTGCGGAAACCTCTTGTTCACTTTATATTTGAAATTGAAGTTCCATTTAAAGGTTTCTGAATTATAATCAACTCAAATCTCTTGACCCAATATAATTTTTATCCCGTTGGTTCAATATCATTAAGTCATCTATGCAAAATCAATCAATAAGCAAACCATACTTGTTCGGCTAATTTATAAGTTTTAATATGCACCCCCACCATCATATGTAGATTTAGTCAAATCAGGTTGGTGATTTAACTTTTTTAGTGAGAAGGATGTGTGCATGAATATTTCTCGGGGAAGGCTCTAAAATAAAATACAAAAATATAAAATATAATTTGAATAAGAAAAATGCAGAAATTTCCGGAATATAAAGGATATCAGGCCTCGGGTCGATTAGGATTTCAGCTTCCTGGTCCCGAGATCACTTGCATCCGTACAGTTTTTGTAAAGAGCCTAGGAATAAAAACTTGACTAAATTTAATTGAATTGTCTTTACGGAAAGAAAAACAATTCTGGAAAGTGAAAAAAGAAAAACATAAAAAATAAGATTATTACTGTTACATAGATCGTGACTAATTTTTGGCTGTATAAGTTCATGAACCCAAAAATTAGTTCAGTCTCAAATAGTCTGGAAACTTACAGTGTTTGTGAAAAAGGTTCAACTAGACCCTAATAAAGACATAACATTTGAGAAATTTGGTTGTATCAATATTAAGTGCCTAAAACTGCCCAAAAAACCTTTCCCAGTTACCTTAAACTTACAGGGCATATAGACAGGACCAATGGAAGCCCCCTTTAATCAGCGTATAAAGATAAAGAAAGTATTAATAAAAATCGGTTACATCAAGTGGGGACACGTGAATTTCTAAAAACCTTAAATTCTCCTCTTTTTAGCTTGAAACTTACAGAGCATGAGAAAGGGACGAAGGGAGATAAATCAAAACCCCTATGCTTTCTAAAAGCCAGAATATTCAGAAATTCAGTATTTAACTGAAAAAAATTCTTTTAAATGTTTTCATTTTTATAACTTTAAGAAATCAAAACTAATTAAGATTTTAAGGAAAAAATATGAGCATATGTATATCAAACTGATAATGCACATTTTTTTCATTAAATTCATTTGCATTTTTCCAGTAAAGTAAAATTTATGTTCTGGTTTTTAGAAATCATAGGGATTTAGAACCCTGATCACAATAATTCCTGATCGTTTTGAGTTTGACTTTGTTATTTATGTTGATTTATGTTTGTTTTGTGTTTCATTTGTTTATTTATGATGATCTGTGGTAGTTGTATGCTTGGTAGATTATTTGACTCTATTTTTGTTCATTTTTGGTTTAATGGATTAATTTTTTTTTTAACTTATGTCGTGGAAAAAGTTTTTTAAATTAATTTTTGAAAAAGTCAGTTGTTGTGTATTGATTTACAAAACCCCAAAATGGGACAGACATTATTTTTCTTATGTCAACTAAATTGATATTGATCAAACAGTCAATAAGACCGGGTCAAGATAAAATTAACTAAAAATAAAGAATTTTAGAAGAAAAAATTCGGCTATATTGATTCGTAGTAAGACAAAGCTTACTATTCTTCCTAGCAAATTCGTTTGAAAACTACAAAACAACTGAACGTAAATGATAACATGGGAACCTCAATAGAAAAATAAGTCAAGAAACAATAGTTTGGTTTTTTTGCGAATTCCGAATTCTTTATTTTATCTAAATACAACAAAACCTGATTTTTTATAAATCACATTGTCTTGCAACTATTAAAAAAAAAAAAAAATTAATAGCTCTGACGAAACAGTACACGAAACAATTCTCTTGATAAATAGTAGAAAAAGATAAATGTATATTCAAGGGCTTCTACTAGCTAAGGGTCGAAACGGCCTCAGGGCTAGACTGAAAATTATAATACTCAATCCGTACAATTATAAATCCTCCTCCTCATCCACCCCGTGCAAAAAATATTAGTGAACAGGTATTACACAAAACGACGGATGATAGAAAATTTTGACATAATGTTTAAACTTTGATAATTTTATAAATCTATGTTGCATTCCATTAAACTTCGATTAAAAAAAAAAAAAAAAAAAAAAAAAAAAAAAAAAAAACAGCTGACAAATCCAGCAGTGGAAAACTCTACCAACACTTCGACAATTAACCCTCAATGAAACTCTTTCAATTAATGCGAATACTAGGCTAAGTAAAAAAAAAAAACCTGTTCCAATAAATTTTTCAACTAAAATCAAACAGCCATACTATAACCTGAAACGACCCGAAATAAAATTATATAAAAAGTCAAACTTAATATTAACACAAATTGCTATTATACAATAAATGGAACATAAAACGAATATCAATTAAAACTAATGATTATATCAAAACTTGGAAAAAACACATTTTCCAGAAAGCTTTTTAGCAAAAAGTAAAGACCCATAATATATCCTGAAATGACCCGAAATAAATTCGTATAAAAAGTCAAACTTAATATGAACACAAATTCCTATGATCAAATAAATGAAATATAAAACAAATATCAATTAAATGAATAATTAAATCAAAAATAAGTATAAGAGATGCTACTTTGGATGAATAGACGGAACCTATAAGGTCCAAGCATTAAAATGAAAAGTCAGGTCTTATCACAAATAAGACATTGACCGCCTGCCTTTTTCTGCCTTCTACTAGCCAAGGGTCGAAACGGCCTCAGTGCCAGACTGAAAATATAATATTCAATCCGTATAATTAAAAGCCTCCCCATCCTCCCCGTGCAAAAAATATTAATAAAAAGGTACTGCACAAAACTACGGATGATCGAAAATTTTGATAAAATGTAAAAAAATTTTAATTTTGATAATCTTTGTTGCATTCAAATATTTTTGGTAAAAAAAAAATGACAATCCAGCAGTGGAAACTCTACAAACTTTGACGATTAACCTTCAATGAAACTCTTTCAATAAATGCGACTAAAAAAACAACACATTTTCCAATAAGCTATTCAACGAAAAGTAGAGAGTCATTTCATAACCTGAAATGACCCGAAATAAAGTCATATAAAAAGTCAAACTTAATATGAACATAAATTGATATGATCAAATAAATGAAATATAAAAGAAGGAACCCATAAGGTCCAAGCATTAAAATGAAAAGTCAGGTCTTATCACAAATAAGACCTTGACCGCCTGCCTTCTTAACCCATTGAAAGCCGGAGCGTCCTTTGTGTATGTATTTACCATAACAAATCAACCATGAATCATAAATCTGATATGCCTTGAATTTTTATCAAAGATTTTTTTTTCTTTTCATCAAATTTGACTCAAAACCATATTAAATAAACTGATAAATGATTTATATGTTCGTCGCCCATTAAATTGTAATAAAAATAAATATTGAAATACAAGCAAAAACTATGGCTCAGGTTCAGAGTCAGACCAAATAATTGGCAAAAATTCTTCAGCTGCTAATTCTTCTTTTCTCTGCTTTTTGTGGTTTATGTTATTTGGATTCAAAATCTGCCTCTTACCGCTATTATAGCCCAACGTTTTCATAGCTGTTCCAATAGATATTGGTTCTCTGGGCTCTAAATTCCTGAGAAGGCGCGAATCGACTATTTCTGGTAAAAGACTTTCCTTCCAAAAGCTTAAAAGGCTCGGGAACACTCGGGCCCAATGCTCTCTATTGCGTTCAATCGTAAGGACTTCCCAATCCTTCTCGTTATTATAGACAAGTAGGCAACACTTTTCTTGATTGGAAATTTCAAGCTGTCCTTGAATTTGGCTATAATACTTGTGAGTGGCTTTGAGCTTAATATCTAAGCCGATACTCTGCAGAAAGAAATCTTTGACAAGGCCTTTCGTACGAGCTGCATCAATTATAGTTTTGTTTTCTGGAATACTTAACCTCTATTGGTGTCCCATCTGGCAAAATCCCGTCTAATGAAGTACCAAGAAACTGGTGTGTCGAGTGAACCAAAAGACCAATATCCTCACCTTTCGTAATTTCCGCGCCAATTTTTTCTTCATATGCTATTAAAGCAACAGGTTCCAACCGACTACCTTTCAGAATAGCTGTTGAGCGGCAACCACAACCTCCATTTCTAATATCTTTCACAATCGGTGCAGTTTTAGTTGATTGTTTGCGTGTAGCTATTCTGTGAAAGTACGTGCTGGTTATTCTATTACTTCTTTCATATATTCAGTTTTCATTGGAAGATTGACCTTTGGTTCTCTCGTAAAGTTCTTTCAAAGCGGTGTCACTACTCTTAAGATTGGACTCCTCAAATGTAACCATAGCTATTTCTAGATCCTCTTCTTTCATATCAGGCCTATTGCAGCTTGGTCAATAGTCAGAGTTACTCAGAGAAAGTTGTTGATTGCATTTTCTTTTGGCCTGGAATCTACCTCCACTATTACTATAATACCGTATCAGATTTCGCTTGGATTTAGCTCGGTGGTTTGCGGTTTTACTACAGAATTTCTTCATTATATTTGTTGGACTGTGATTAAATGTTTTTTTTCATGTATAAGCATGCCACTTTGGACCAAGTGCGTAGGACAAGCTTGCACCACCAATTCGGGCATGATATGACCCTCGCTTTGACCTACTAATTTGCTTGCCTTCGCAAAACTAGGCAGCTACTGACATCTTAATTTTCGGCAAGGTTCGTTGTTATGTCGGTAAGAAGAAAATCTGCTTTCTTGCACACGTTCTCAACCACATCTCTTATATGCGGGAGAACCTGTGCCGGCAAATTGTACCAGCGATCCTATGTAAAACCATCAGGTCGTAAACGTTTTTGGGGGCAAGTATCTCTACACTTCTTATGATTTCCAAAGACAATATCGGGACCTTTCTGGAGCGAATTTTTAAAATTAACGGCTGTACACTCCTATTCTGCATTTTTTTTATTGCCCCACGAAGGTATTTTGTAAGTCTTTGTATAATCTCTCTTTTTAGAAATTTTGCATGTGCACCTTTCTTCATTTTCACTAGATTATATAGATACGAAGTGTAGTTTTTCGTAACATGGTTTGCACACTCTTCTTTTTCAATTAGAGGACCGTATGAGATGTTCTGTTCCATCTCCAATAAAACGACGGTACTGCAGTCCATGCATTTCATCGCTCACTCTAAAACCTTCAATGAGAATATCCGTCTCCATACTCTTTGACGGGCCATCATAATTCATAAAACACAAATGTTGTAGAGTAGTTTTTACCTCTTTTTTCGCCCCAAAAAAAAACATAGCAATATTTATTTTTTATGCCCACGTACAGTAATTTTTTTGTGTAAGCGTCAATGGTTACAGCCACACAACCCTTAGCTGTATAATCATGCCCATTACTCCGTTTTTTCCACCCACCATCACAAACCACTTTGGTCCAGTATGTATCATCGACATATCGATCTTCGTGAATTGCACGCTGTAGGGATTCTTTTCCATTCTCCAGTAAAACATCTGTCAAAGTATCCATCCATACTTTCCCTACAGAAAGTTGAGTTTTCAAAAATAAATTTTGTGACATGCCTTACACACCTAGTACACCAAGAATCTCACAAAGTGTTGCGTAGCATCCTCCTGAGCCCATGACACCCCATGAAGCCTTCAAATTGAGGTCTCCATGCACATTTGTGTAACGTTCAATTGATTCTTTCGGATTTTCTTCGGAAAAAGATGTTAAATAATCTTTGATCTTTATCACGGGTGGGTCAGGTTCATTTTTCACTAGTTTTTTCCATTTACAGGCAGTACATTCTGTCACTAGTGTGGTTTTTAAGCCAACATTTATATACACGAACGATGCGGATATCGGGGCTTTCTTCTCTACATTGACATTTGTGCAGTAAAAATTCTGCGAGCTCTTGAACGAAAAATGGAAGGTTCACTATGCAGCTGAGATTCGGAATGTTCCCTAAATCAACACCCTCGGGAATTTTCTTCTGTTTCTCAATGAGAACCGGTCCTGCATCTGATACTGAATCCCTCGTATCATCTGCAGAATCATTAGCAATAGAAGTTTCCCTTGGAAGGTAGGACCTGAAATACGAAAAGGAAGTTAGTAATCGAACAGGCAGTGAAAGAAGAATCAATTTTAAAAGAAAATAATTATGCTGTTTTCCCGAAAACCATATTTAAAGGAATACCACTCAGGCTAAACTTTGTGGCACATAAAATATATTTAGAACAGTGTAATTATCAATAATCATTTATGTGTAAAAAAGGGAAAGGGGGGCTGAAAAATTAACTGAGTTCTTGAGCTCCTGTTGTTTCAAATCAGGGTTGTCAATTGCGTTCTTGTCAACTTTTATTTGATTATATCAGGGATAACACCATACGTCATTTGTTACTTTTCTGACTGGGATCAGGCACTCTGAAGATGAATTCCGATTAAAAAATAAAAAAAAAGTCTCTAACATAACACAGTAGTAAAGTAGAGCACATTCGCGACCACTTCCTAAAAAAAACCTATCAGAGGCAAAAATAAGAAAAATAACAAGAAGATAATCATTTTCCTCTTGAAAAGAAATGAAAGTATTCATTTTGTTTATTTAGGCCAGCTGAATTGTAAATGCAATTCACTCTTGTCCAGAGGCAGACTGAACCGCTGGTCCTCCTGTCACCTGGTAGGTGAGTCCTCAATAAAAATGGCACTTGACCCTTAGGATAAAAACCAAAAAAAGATTGAGGAAAAAGTTGAAAAACAAATAATATTAAACTTAACGAGTATTATATATATGGAATAAGCATAAAAATTGACTTTTTTATGGGTCTATTGTTATAAAAATTCTGCTTTTTAGAGCTTCGATTACTATTGGGCCGAATTGCTCTGTTTTTCAGGTTCATTATCCCTCCCCCACTCCCCTCTGTTACTTTTTGTCCTCTTCAACAATTTCAAGTATGATTTTGTTCAGGAGAATGATTGTGTCGTTTTGTAATTTATATACATTTCTGCCCATACATTACACGTTGCATTCCATCCATATAAGCCTAATTTGACCTTGAATCAGGTTTTGGTTAGTTCCTTCCATTACAGGCTGCTCATCGCAAAATGAGTACTCCTTACTCCTATCTTCTCCCCTAAGATTTTTAAAAAAATTTAATTAATGGGTACCCTCATTAGCTTAATCCAATACATTGGCGGCTATAGGTCGGGGCAGGGAGGGGGCAGCGCTTGTATTTTATATTTGTATTCTCCTGTGGCATACCTTGCCTGCCCCCCCCCTCCCAGATTATGAGGTCTAAGGCCGCTAATGATCAAATACTATACAAAATTCTTAATTTAACCAAAAAAGAATCCTCCCTTTCCAGTTGAAAAATGCTTCCATGGATAATTTCAACATGAAGAATTTTTCTCACGGATATTCCCCCCTCCAATGGAAAAATATTCCAGACAGTCCCAACCCAGGTGAAAATTTCTCCGGAAAATGTCCCCAGAATACCTCCCACATGTAAAATTGAGTTGGCAAGGAAAAAGCAAGACAAATAACACCATTTTTAGTACTTTTCTATTATATAAAACACACTCGAGAAGTGAAGTTTGGTGAATGAAAATGAAATAAAACAAAATTATGATGAAAATATAATAGTTTAGAAACAAATTGGGGCTACATATTTGGACATTAGGGTGGGGGTAAAGAATAGTCTATATTAAATGCATAACCTAAACAAACCTATTTTAAGCAAACCAAACCTATTTAACCTAATGAAAAAAAAAACATGATGAAAAGAGAATGCTTTATTAGCAAAATAGTGAAAACTACACCTTAGAAATATGCTCCCAGAGCATATTTAATTTATGCAATAAATTAAGTATTTTATACAATAAATTACGTATAATTTATGTACTTACCGCACATGTTTTAGATTAAGCCATCCTTTGTTGATCTTTTTTCTCCTAGTCATTCTCATGCGATCCTCTCAGCAGTCAAACTCTAATTAAAAATTTTTCTGACCCGTCTTTGCCTTGGTTTTTTTTCCATCCAGGGGGTTTTTAGTGGGTTTTTTTAGAACTGTAGAAATAATGTAAAAATTTAATTTTTTTAATAAATAGATATAAAAATAACGACTCGGAATAAAAAGCTTGGAATATACTAAATAAAAAAGGAGCAACAACTTGAAGTCAATTTCGACTTCGTCGCTTTTATACAAGCCCTACAAGAGTCTAAATTGTGAAAACGTAAAAACAATTGTGGAGGAATAAATTTAAAAAAAATAGAATTTTCAAATGTGCCAATTAATTTTAAAAGATTTTTTTTTAATTTATGGTACTTTCAATTTTTCAAATTTTCCTTTTTTTTACGCTCCAGACCTTTTTCAAAAAAAGCTACAAAGTTTCACTTTAGAATTTTTTTTCTATTTCTTGATAATTAAATCATAAAAAAAGAAACGGCCAAATTTTAGATCCTTCTTCAAAGATCCCCTGTGGAAAAATTTGATTTGCTGACATGCCGGGTCAGAGAGCTAGATCTCTTTTCATAGCATAGGAAAATTAACATTACAATGGATTTAGGGAGTTTAACCATAAGCCTTTGTTTTAAACTTTCTGATGTGCCCAAACAGCTGTCTATGTTGTTTTATTTATACAAGAGGGAAGAATTTTGATGTATTATTCCAGTGTCATCGGAAATTACCTATGCCGATAAAACTTAGCAGTAATCACAGCGGTCTAGCGAGGATGTGTAGCTTTTTCTGTACTGGAAGGCACTGACCGGACCTGAAAACCATGTATGCTGGATAAGAACTGGACCTTTAGTTTGACGATTTCTTCGCAAAGGTTTGATACGCTTAATTACATCTTTCTACTACCTAGTTGCATTGATTACAGGCAATTTGTTTCCTTTCAACTATTTTCAAGAATTTTTACCCTTATCTGATTCTCTTAAGAGTATTCTCAAACAAATCTTGTTGATACACCCAACCTTTGTTCACTCTTCTATTTAATTATGAGCAAACTCTTAGCCCCCACTTAATAACACAGAGCGCAGATCCCTTGAAAGCTAGTTTTGTTCGAAGTCTAGTCTCCAAACATTGCACTTGAACTTATGTTTCCTTTATTAACGAAAGCGAACTAGAAGAATACAAGGAAATGACATTTAAAATAAGAATATCTGACACTATTTCTAACACCCAGGATAAGGGTCAACTCTATTAACCTTCATTAAAAACTGGATTTTTCTTGACATGTCTTCATTGTATATAGCTTTGCATCGCTCATGGTTTATTCGCCTTCGGGTCTAGAAATAAAAATATAAGAATTGTCGTCAATCAAGTTAATATTCACTCTCGAAGCATTTAGACACTGAAAAAAGAGAAAAGAAAAACGAAAAGAAAATCGATAACACAAGGAAAGCAAAATTTTTGGAGAATCAGCCCCCCCCCCCCTTGAATTTTGATCGGAAGCACACACATTTACTGTTTCATTCTGATGGTTGAGTGGCCAGAATTCTGATGGTTGAATCAACCAACAGCAGAAGATTAAAAATAGTTAGCAACAAAACAGACGCATTGTTTTTCTCATTATATTATACTATACAGCTCGGAGTAACATTTTCAGCACGAAAAAATTGTATGGGAGCAAATGGAAACAATGGGGAGGGGGGGGGGAATACCTAAGCCCAGATCACATTAAGGCTCGGATTGGGATCTGATGGGAGTTTTGTCCTTTTTTAACTTTACAGATTCGTCAGCTAAAATTGTTTTGTTCAATACTTTTTTTGCTAATAGATTAGAGAAAATATAAGTGTGAGTGAAAACTGTACCCGAATCTAGATTAGAAATTGCTTTGCTAGTTCCAGAAAATATAAATTACACTCTTAGTTTCGTTTGAAAAGGTACAATAAAGTTTGAAATAAAATTTAAACGCTTGACACAGTGATGGTTCACACCAGACAAGTAAGTGAGAGGAGACCTTTGGATCCCCCTTAACCCTCTCGAAACCTTGACATGTTTACACTTTTTCCTATAGTATCTCAAATGTTCCTTAGAATTCACTTATTCTTTGTTTTTAAGCAGAGTAGTACCCCCACATCCCCCCAAAAGAGATCACCCACCTCGAAAAACTCTGTATGCTCATTTCCTCCTAAACATCTATGCGGGGGGCCTTAACACGGAATCCCTTCCAAAGTTTAAAAACTGCTATGATTTTCAAAAATTCTATTTATTTTTCACATAATTAGCATGCATCTTTGTCTTAAACTGACTGGAAATCTCGGAATTTCTGCCATAGAATTGTGGCCTTTTTGGGACCAAATTTTTTTTTGTCTCACACAACACAAAATTCTACTTTTCTGTGACACCATCTCTTTTGGTACAGAAATAGGGCACCAGAACTTCTCATTTCAATTTGGGTAACCCCTCTCCCCATATTCTATGACCACTATTTCGATACGATTAACCCTGGAAAAAAGATTGCGTCTCCAACTGTCCTTCTTGGAAAATTACATAATTTAGTTGGTAGGGATTTGGAACCTCTCCATTGATTATTCTGATAAACTGAATTTGATGGTGTAATTAAACCAAGATGGTGTAAATGAACCAAAAAACGTCACCTTTTTTGGATGTTTCCCTTTTTTTCTAAATTTTAGCAAATTTTCTCAAGCTCATTAATTTTGGGCACGTTTCAACTTAATGAATTTTACATATTTGGAATCTACCACAAAAGTCGACTCTTTGACGCAAATAATGTTATCTTCTTTTTTTTTGTTTCGGTTACTATTACCTTGAATCGTTCTTACTTACAGTTGGTTATCCTAAACGTATGATACTATTTAAAAAAAAAAGATTACTGCGTTAATTCACAGATATCAGGAGAATGGGCAAAAATGTATTTTTGGAATCTAGGGGAAGGGGCAATTTTTTGTTTATTCAATTTTCTTAATGAAAGTACCAGAAAAACGGTATTACGAAAAGGTATAACGAATACAGTCATTTTGCAAAATCTAGGGCGGGGGGGGGGGGGGTTAGGGTAGAAATCCCGGGGGGATTGCCCAAATTGACGTGACTGAAACAAATAAAACAAATTTTGTAAAGCCACATCAATCATTTTCTTATTGTTCATTTGCGCTGTATCACAATAGGGAGAATGAAAATCTCAAGTTTTGGTATGATTCCATGAGGTGCTGAGTGGAGGGGCCAAGGGTAAAACCGACACGAGAGGGGAACTTGTTGATCTCCAATTATTTTCAACCCTCCTAAAGAGCCTCTTCTTTAGTTTCTACAATCATACCTTCCAAACAGGGGCCGGAAAAAAAAGTTACATAACGCATTACTTTTAGCTTAGCCACCTAAGACTCTAATATTGATCACGCCGTACTTAAAACTGTAGAGAACATATGAACTAAGCGTTCATATTATTTTTCTGAAATGGCTGCATTTCATTCCTACACGCACATTTTTATGCCATCTAAACTGGCTATTTTTTCTAAGGGTTGACACTAGTTGTTAGCATTACTTATATCGACTTTTATATTTCGATTTACTAAATTTTAAAGTTTTTAATAGGTAATTTTTGTAGGTGCTAAGCATGTTATTTTAGATCGGGTTCTCCATAAATCTACAAAATTCGCAAAAGGTCTCAAGAGATTCAGTGATAAAGCAAGCTATTGTCGTTGCACCCTACCTAAAAAATACAGAGCTCCCTCTACTAGAATGAAGTGAAATATTTCGTTTGCAGTTTAGCACTATCAGATGAAAAATTTACTATCATAGGCAGCGCAATAGCGCTGCCTAAGTAAAGAATGACGTTGGCACAATGTATTATTTATTTATTTATTTTTGGCAAGGGCACTTCGTATCGAAAGAGTTATCGTAGAAAGTTCGAAAAGGGCTCATCCCATTGGAAATTGGAAAGGCTTGTGCCCTTTTTAATAGCCGAAAGTGATTGGAAGATAACTAACACCCCTTTCAGGCCCACCATTTTCCCAAACAAATCCAATCAAAATTTTGAGATAGCCATTTTGTTCAACATAGTTGAAATTTCTAGAAATTATGCCTTTGAGAAGGACACTCCCCCCAGAGCCCCCAGGGCTTAAATTATGCTTAATTTATGGTCCGTCTATATTGTTACGCCAACGGAAATAGATCCTAGTCAAACAGGGGCTCATAGTCTAAAAACTTCAGAACATTCCCCTCTACCCCTCCTCTTAATTCTGGATTCGAGGTTTTCTTAATCCCTCCCCCCCCCGCCTCCAGCACACTCTGAGAGTTTCAATTAGAACCCAAAAGCCACTCCCAAGATATTGCAGATAAACTGTTTTAATCGCATGGCAAAACATAATATCTTTTGATTTACGTCAATGCTTAACTGTGAACACATACCAGCCTATGGTACACAAATGTTTAAATGGATGAAATGAAAAGAAAATTTTTTTTAGCCCACCCTTCTGTCCCAATTAACACCCCCGAGACATTACAGATATGCGGTTTATATGACCTGGACAAAATAAGTGTCTGGCGAACTACCTCTCCCTCTTCCCCAAGTCAAAATTTGAGATTCACTTGATCGCCCAACACTCTCTGAGAGTTTCGGTTCAGCCCCCCAGCTGATTTACACCGTTTTACACAGATTTAAACAGTGCCTATTGATTTACTCAGGTATGTGCATTGTTTCCAGAGCACAACCCTAGAGAACTCAAGAAACCTTTGCCTAGCAAACGATTCCTAAAAGCAGCTAGCTGATTGAACATCCAAAACCAACCACGACTGCCTTTTCCACAAAAAGAATTATCTGGAAGCATTGAGTGCTTTAATTAGCTAAGGGCCACTAGCTCCTCAGACTATGGGGGGTGACAGCCAACGACAAAGTCATAATAATTAGACCTGTCGATGTTTTTGTACAAAATGACGATCTCCAAATGTTGATCCAAATATCACAAGGATCTAAGGCAGGGGTCAAATAGAACAAAAGGGCATGGGAGGGAGGTTTGTTACTCTCCTATCACTTTTAACCCTCAAGAAGAGTACTAAAACTCTCAAATTCCACCTTCCTGCAATCACCCTTCCATACGAATGACTATGGAAAAAAGTTTTGGGCATTTTCTTTTCAAAAATTTTAGGCTAGTTTTGGACAACTAGCCTACTTGCTTGCAACCGACAAAAAAGCTTTTTAACCCATTTTAGGCCCTCTACAGCCCTCCCCCGAACATAAACAAATGTGTAATCATTTTTACACAAACCTCTAAAAGTTTCAAATTAATTCCTAACCAAACATCATAAAAGACCACCTTTTCCTTTATAAAACGTATCTGTAAACAATCCATAATTTGCATTATTTATAGCCCTTACCCCAGTCCCTGTGGGGGCTATGCAGTCCCTAGAGGCATGTTAATTGAACCTTTGACTATTTTCAAAGAAATGGCTAGTTCAAAACTTTGATCAGGTAGTTCTGGTCTGGTGCAGAACTAGCAGAGCCCTAATTTAGATTGAAAACAAATCATGTCTAAAAAAGGTACAAAAATGAGCTAAGTCCTGATTCAGTGTGTAAAGAATCCAAGTGTAAGTTGCAGAACTTTGGTGGTGGAGTGCAAAAAAAGTTCAAACCCCGACAAAGCACAAAACAAGGTAAATCCAAGCTGTAAACTAATTTGGTGAGTATTTTACAACTTATTTGAACCAAAATCGTTCAAGGATTTTCAATCTGTAAATGTGAGGAAACAAAGCAGACAAGTATCACCTGCTTCTGATGGAAATATAGAGTGCATTTTGCTTGAACCTCTATCCTCTATAAATAGTTCCAAATTTTTAAAGCAATATTACTAGGGTGCAAAAATCTAAGAAAACTTTTAGTCTGTTAGTGAGCACTTTTTCCCCTGTCAAACAGAATTTAAAATCTATAACCAAACTCTCAACATCTTAAAGAACAAGATAATCTATTAGTTTTAGGGTTCCCATACCAGTCAGAATAGCTGGTCCTTATTCAACCCCTATGAGATGAAAGTACCTTCATGGTGGTCTGTATATCTTGCTACGTAGAAGACAAAGTAAAAATTATTTTATAAAAAGACATAAAATTTTTTTTTTAAAGTCAACAAAACAGAACTGTTTTTATAAATGATCTAGACACACAGTTATTTAAAGATATTAAAAATTACAACAAAACAGAACATGAAAAGGTCCTTTCAATAAAATGGTTGACTAAAACACATCTATGCTGAAAGGTGTCCACAGGATGGGGGTTAGGATGGCTTCAGTACCATATACACAAGAAATCCCGTAGACTTTAAATTTGCATAGTTGAATATCCCTTTCTGAAATGCATTCTGATATTTTAATAGCAAAAGTACACGCATTGGCAGTTTTAGAAGTAACAATACAAGAGCGTTTCTTATGGAAGGAAGAAAAATGTGGAATAGAAAAGCTGCATTCAAAAACAGACTAATAATTATAATAGTAGCAAAATTAAAAGTTTTAGAACAATCAGAGGTCTCACCTGAAAAGGCTTCTCATATCTTTGTGTTCTTCTGAATTGATCTAACAAGCCTTCAGATCCCATTATTCTGAATAATAAAAGAGCATGTTAAAAGTGTGTAACAATAATTTAGATTAAAATAACAACATGTTAAAGTTTCATTAAATTTGACTGGACAAGAAAATATGGAAACAAACATTGATTATTAGTATTGATGCAGCCTGGGAGCTAAGAAATATACAATTTTTGCCTGAAATTACAACAATAATTAAGTTGCATCAGTCTTGACATTATTATCCAGCCCTGGAAGACTATTTCAAGACTGGCAAGACTAATGTTAAGACTGATGCAACTTATTCATAGCAGGAACTTAAGGCAAAAATTATATATTTATAATAAGAAACTGCAACTGATAATAGTTTTTGCACAATTAATTGCAAAAAGCATGAAAACTATAGTATTGTAGAAATATCTTACATAAAGGGATCTAGGTCAAAAGCAATGTATCCTGATATACGGTATCCCAAACTTTAAAAATACTGCCCCTAGGATGCAGCAAAGCACAGCAGCAAGTTGATGATATGGCAGTTCATGTTGAGAACAAACTTAAAAAAGAACTCTCCACTTTTTTTTTCCATCCGACTGGATAAGTCTAATATTTCAAATAGTAATTCTTTGCTGATGGCAAATGTATTTTATTTTGATGAAACCAATATTCTAAAGACATGCTTTTTTTTTAATAAATCTGATCAAAGATAATATTAATACCATTAATAACTTACTGCAGCACCAAGCCATCTGAGACCAAAAAGACCATGCATGTTCCTCCTCCATCTCAATCTATTTGATATTTCTCACTTTGCCCCCTCCCAGGAAGTTCCAACTTCCCTTAAATCCTTCATTACGACATCCTCCCACCCCATTCAGAGACGACCCACTTTTCATTTGGCCCTAGATGGTTGGCCAACAAGCATGATCTTTATAAATTTGTCATCCTTCATCAGCATATTCTATCCAAGCTATCTCAACCTTTTGCTCATTGTAGCCCAAGAAAGCAGGATCACATTTTTCATACAGTGTACTGTTTGAAATATGATCATTTATACAGGTAAAAAAAAAAAAAAAAAAAAAAAAAAAAAACTGTATACAGTTCCCCTAGAAAATATATAATAAATTCTTCCCTGTCTTTAGGAGCACAAACGTTTCGGAGCCATACATTACCTTTGTCATCAATGTAGCTTTTAACTATTCTGATATTGGTTTAGAGGCTAATCTTCTTATTCTTCCAAACTTTTCCAACTGTGAAAAACACCCTGTGCCTTGGCTATTCTGCTTTTAACATCTTCAGTGCATCCACCATCTTAACTAATAATTCTACCTGGGTTAGTCAAGCTATCCACTTGATTAATACTCTCATGACCTCAATTTGCACTCTAGAGCAAATTAGGATCCATCTTGATCAGACGATTGCTCCATATTTAATGATGTGGTTGATCAAACATCAGATACATCCCCCTGGTACTTCCAGGGAATACCATTCTACTCCAACATCAAGTACCTTCTAGAAAGCTTCATCATTGGGAACTGAGACTGTTGAATCTGATTGACTGTTCCAATTATTGATTGCATAGTAGGAGAAAAACTGTTGACAGTGTTGAATTTGGACTGATGGATTTACCAGCTCTTTAGAATGTCCCCTTTATCAGTGCCAATATTTTGCGAAGTTATTAAGTGTATTGGGGGGGGGGGGGGTTATGAGGTTAGCTTAGAGATCATAAGAATACCAGCTGTACATTCCAAAGAGATGCACATTCCAAAGAGAAGCACTGGCCTGATAAGGGCCTTGTGTAGCTTCATAACTTTGTATAACTTTATAACTTTGTAGGAGACAGGAGATCTACTGAAAATAATTCTCTTCTAGAGGCGGAGGACAGAGTTTGCACCATAAGACTTGTCTTTCACCTTTGTTACTACCTTAGTAACTCTCCTTTGCTCCACAAGACGCAAGTTAACCCTGTACACTGGTGACACTATGCACATTCCAAAGTCCAGCACTGGTCTAACAATTGCTTTGTACAACTCCACGAAAACATAGGGAGATCTATTGGAAATAGTGCTATTCTAAAGCCAAGGACAGAGTATGTATAAGATTAATTAAAAACAACATTCAGAAAAGTAAGTTTTTCAAAGAAAAGTAAAGGCCATTTTAAACTTAAGCTCAGCAGATACAAATACCTGTTAAAATTCAAACTCAAAACGACCAGAAATTACTATTAAAGAATAAATGAAACCCAAAACGAACAAAAATTAAATAAAAAATTATAGCAAAAAAAATACAACAAGTAATAATATAAATGAATAAATAGATCTTAAAGCGAATAATGCTTAGATTTAATATGAAAATCAAGCTTGAAACGAAAAAAAAATTCCTATTGAAGTATAAATGAAACTTAAAAGGAACAGAAATTAAATAAACAATAAATGTGAATAGACGTAAATTAAATATTAATGTAAATTATTAAATATATCTTAGAACAGGTCTAATTTAAATTGAATATGCAAATCAAGCTTGAATAGAAACAAAATCCCTACAAACAAGAGTTTGGGTATGACCTTCTCTCACTGTAAAAGTCTAAAACCTACTGCGTCATTGGCACTTTACTGAAAACCAATTTTTTGACAAATATTTTATTTTGTACTTAATATTGAAAATAAACATTAAAATTATAGTAACATTTTGAACTGATGAACTTTCAGCAATTAATATAATTATCCATCAAATATTCAGTTTAATTTGTTAGATCTTTTTAAAGTTGTTCAAGACAAATATAGTTTCACTACAAACAAGTGTTTGGATACTGCCTCATTCCTTACTGGAAATACATAACACAAGCTTGTTGCGTCATTGGTGCTTAACTGAAAATGGGTTTTAGTACAAACATTTTCTTTCCCAGTTCTTACAGCATTGAAAATAAAAATAAAATTACAGTGAAATAAATTCTTGAACTGATGGATGTTTCAACAATTAATATCATTTATACATCAAATATTCAATTTGATGTTGTTTATACTTTCCAAGACTGTTCAAGAGGCATATAGTTTTCAGTTAAGTGCCAATGACGCAGTAGTTTTTAGACTTTTAAAGTGAGAGAAGGAAGTGATACCCAAACTCTTGTTTGTAGTGATTTTTGTTTGTGTCAAACTTGATTTGCATATTCAATTTAAGTTTCACTTGTTTTAAGATTTATTTATTAATTTATATTAATACCTATTGTATGTTTGTTTGCATTGATTGTTTATTTAACTTCTGTTTGTTTTAAGCTTAATTTATACTTCAATAGGAAAGTATTTTTGTTCATTTTAAGCTTAATTTTCAATTTCAATCTAAGCATTAATCGCTTTAAGATCTATTTATTCACTTATATTATTACTTGTTGTATGTTTTTTGCTATGACTGTTTATTTAATTTTTCTTTGTTTTGGATTTCATTTATTCTTTAATAGTTATTTCTGGTCGTTTTGAGTTTGAATTTTGACAGGTATTTGTATCTGCTGAGCTTAAGTTTAAAACGGCCTTTACTTTTCTTTGAAAAACTTATTTTTCGGAAAGTTGTTTTTAATTAAATTTGTTTTTGATTACAAAAAGTTCCAAGTTTTTAAAAATTTCTTATTTCAAAATCAAACTTTTTTTTTATAAAAATCAAATCTTCATCAGAGTATCAAAACTGGTATCAAAGTAACAATATCAAAGTGAAAAAATGGGTTTGTGTCCACCTCAGAGTTTTTATTATCTGATGGTTGAACTATTTTTAACAAAATGGCTATCTTAAAATTTTATCAGATGTGTTTGGGGAAAAAGGGCATAGGGGGGGGGACTAATTAACCTTCTGTCTCTTTTGACTCTTTGAAAGTGAACTAGAAATTTCTATTTACAATCAAATGAGTCCCCTCTGAAGTTTATATGAGCATCCTTTAAATAAGAACCATATATATCCCCAGAGTATAACTTACTACGCCTGTCCCTGGGCCCTGGGGGGTTGTGTTGACTCCAGAGTTTTACTATCTGATGGTTGAAATATTTTTATCAAAACAGTCACCTCAAATTTTTATCGGATGGGTTTATCCATCCAATGAACCCAAAGGCGTGGAGGGCAAGAGGGGCTAGTTGCCCTTTGATCTTTTTTCACTCTGAGAAAGTGAACTAGCCTACAACTTTTAATTCCCATTCAAATTAACCCTCTCAGAAGTTTATACAAACATCCCCTTCATAAGAACCAAATAGGGCCCCAGGACATAGCTTACAATGCCTGCCCCCCCCCCCGTCCTGGGGGGTTGTGTTGACACTGGCGTTTTGTTATCTGACCTTTGAACTATTTTGAAAAAATGGCTCTCTCAAAGTTCTTATCGAATGGGTTTGAGGAAAATAGGGTGTGGAGAGGGGGGCTAGTTGCCCTCCGATCTCTTTTGACTCTTAAAAAGGGCACTAGGACTCTGGATTTCCAATCAAATGAGCCCCCTTTGAATTTTATACAGCGATGCCTTCTATATGAAGTGCCTCTGGGAAAAAAATAAATAGAGTGTGGGGGAGGCTATCTCCCCTCCAATCACTTTTGACTCTTAAAAAGTAAACGAGAACTTTCAATTTCCAATCATATGAGCCCTCTCCGAAGTTTATACGAGCATACCTTCCATAAAAACCATATATGCCCCCTGAGCAATGCTTACAACGCCTGCCCCGGTCCCTGGGGGGGGGGGGGGGGGGTGCGTCAACACAGGAGTTTTTCTTATCTGACCTTTGAACTATTTTTAACGAAATGGCCATACATACAGGAGTTTTTTTTATATGGTCTTTGAACTATTTTTAACAAAATAGCTTCCTCAATTTTTTATCAGATGTATTTGGGGAAAAGCGGCTTGGGGGGGGGCAGGTGCCCTTCTATCACTTTTGATTCTTCAAAAGAGCACTAGAACTCTCGACTTCCAATCAAATGAGCCCCCTTTGAAGTTTATATGACGACGCCTTCTATATGAAGTGCCTTTGGGAAAAAAATAATAAATAGAGTGTGGGGGGAGGCTAGCTGCCCTCCAATCACTCTTGACTCTTAAAAAGCGAATTACAACTTTCAATTTCCAATCAAATGAGCCCTCTATGAAGTTTATACAAGCATCCCTTCCATAACAACCATATATGCCCCAGCGCATAACTTACAACGCCTACCCCTGGGCCCTGGGGGGGCTTGTCGACACTGGAGTTTTTTGTTATCTGAACTTTGAACTTTTTTTTAACAAAATGTCTATCTCAAAATTTTTATCTGATGCATTTAAAGCGTGGAGGGGAGGGGGGCTAGTTGCCCTCCAATCTCTTTTGACTCTTAAAAAGTGAATAAGAACTTTCAATTTCCAATCAAATGAGCCCTCTCCAAAGTTTATATGAGCATCCCTTCCATAAGAACTATATATGCCCTAGAGCATTACTCATAACACCTGCTTCCGGGCCCTGTGGGGTTACGTCAACACAGGAATTTTTCTTATCTGACCTTTGAACTATTTTTAATGAAATGGCTATTATAAAAATTTTATTGAATGGGATTGGGGGAAAAGGGTGTATGAGTGAGGGGGGGGGGGGGCTAGTTGCACTTGGATATCTTTTGACTCTTAAAAATTGAACTAGAACTTTCAATTTCCAATCAAATGAGCCCTCTTGTAAGCTTACACGAGCATCCCTTTCATACAAACCATATACGCCCCCAGGACAGCACTTAAAACGCCTATCCCCCGGGCCACGGGGGAGTTTTTGTTATCTAATTTTTGAACAATTTCCAAAAAATGGCTATCTCAAAATTTGTAGCGGATGGGTTTGGGGGAAAAAGAGCATGGGGGGGGGCTAGTTGCCCTTAACTCTCTTGACTCTTAAAAAGTGAACTAGAATTTTCGATTTCCAATCAAATTAACCCTCTATGACGTTTATATGAGCATCCCTTTCATAAGAACCATAGACGTCCTTAGGGAAAACTAAGAACGCCTCCCCCTGGACCCTGGGGGGTTGTATTGACACCGGAGTTTTTCTTATCCAACCTTTGAATTATTTTTAAAAAAATGTCTACATCAGAATTTTCATCAGATGGGTTTGGAAAAAGAAGGCGTGGGCGGGGGGAGGGTTAGCTGCCCTTGCATCTCTTTTGACTATTAAAAAGTGAGCTCGAACTTTCAATTTCCAATCAAATGAGCCCTCTCTGAAGTTTATATGAGCATCCCTTTCATAAGAACCATATATGCCCCAGGGCATAGCTTACAATGCCTGCCCACGGGCCCTGGAGGGATGTGACAATACCTGAGTTTTTGTTATCTGACTTTTGAGCAATTTTTAACTTAATGACTATCTCAAAATTGTCATTGGATGCATCTGGGGAAAAAGGGGCTTGAGGGAGGGGCCCTCCAATCTCTTTTTACTCTAAAAAACTGAACTAGAAATTTTAATTTCCCATCAAATGAGCACTCTCTGAGGTTTTTACGAGTATCCCTTCAATAAGAACCATATATTCCCCCAGGGCATAACTTATAACGCCAGCCCTTAGACCCTGGGGGGCTGTGTCGACCCCTGAGTGTTTGTTATATGGTCTTTGAACTATTTTTTTTAAAAAAATGGCTATCTCAAAGTTTTTATTGGATGGGTTTGTGGAAAAAAGAGCGTGGAGGGGAGGGGGGGCTAGGTACCCTCCAATCTCTTTTGACTCTTAAAAAGTGAACTAGAACTTTCAATTTCTAATCAATTGAGCCCTCTTTGAAGTTATTACGAGCATCCCTTCCATAAGACCCTTATATGCCCCCAGGGCATAACTTACAACGCCTGCCCCCGGGCCCTGGGGGGTTGTGTCGACACCGGAATTTTTGTTATATGATCTTTGAACTATTTTTAACAAAATAGTTATCTTAAAATTTTTATCGGATGCATTTGGGAAAAAAGGGTTTGGGGGGGGAGCTGGTTACCCTCTGATATCTTTGATGCTTAGAAAATGAACTAGAACTTTCAATTTCCAATCAAATGAGCCCTCTCTGAAGTTTATACAAGCATTCCTTCCATAAGAACCATACATATTATATTTCTCAAACATATATATTCCAGAACTTTCAACTACATTGAACAAAATGGATATATCAAAATATTGATTGGATGTGTTTGGGGAAATGGTGGGCGTGGAATGGATGTTAGTTGCCTTCCAATCACTTTCGACTATTAAAAGGGGAACTAACCATTTAAACTTCCAATTGAATGAGTCCTTTCTGAAGTTTCTAGACAATACTTTCAATAAAAAATTATATGCCCCCAGGGCATATAATTATATGCCCCGAGGGCTGTGGGGGGGGGGGGTTATCCTCATAGACCTAATTTCCTGAATTTTCAACTACGTTGAATAAAATAGCTAGCACCAAATTTTGATTGGATGTGTTTGGGGAAAAGGTGGGCATGAGAGGAGGCTTAGTGGCCCTCCAATCACTTTCAACTATTAAAAAAGGCACTAGCCCTTTGAATTTCCAATTCAATGAGTCCTTTTTAAAGTTTCCATGACAAAGCTTTCTATAAAAACCTTTTATGCCCCCAGGGCATAACTTACAACCCCTTTCCCTGAGGGCTGTGGGAAAGTGTCCTCCTCAAAAACATAATTTCTATCTGGAAATCAACTATGCTTAACCAAATGACAATCTCAAAATTTTGATTGGATGTGTTTGGGGAACTGGTTGGCATGGAGCTATATGGCCTTTACTATAGGCAATGCCATAGCGTTGCCTCTGACAGAGTATTCTTGCAGTTTGGGCGGAATTCATACTGGATGTTGACAACAATATCAAGATTCCTTTCTTCATCCACACTTTGCAGCACTTGTATGTTATTTACAGCTGAATTGACCATAGTATAATAAGAACTTGGGTTGAACTTGACAAAATGCCTAACACTATATTTGTCAATGTTGAAACAAGTTTTGAATATGGCTGAGATCTGCTTGTAGTGACTCATGGTTGACTGTACCAAACAGCTCTGAATCGTCAGCATAGAGAGTGAGACAATTCATAGCCAGTTGAAAAACATAATTTATATAGATATTGAACAGGATAGGTCCCAAGACACTACCCAACAGAACACCACTAGTAACTTCACATCTCCATAGGAATGTTTATTCCACCAGATCCAGTTTAATTCCACAGGAAATGAGTTTTATTTTCAGGTTCAGATGTAGAACTTTGTCAAATGATTTGGCCAGATCAAGCAACAGGACATCCATAGGTAAGCCCTGATCAATCAGGTCTATCATTGCATCATAAATCTCGAGCAAATTTTTTCTACTGACTTTCCTGGTTGAAATCCATGTTGGTTGGACAATAGTACCATACAAATGGGATGACAATTTTCTGGGCTGGCTTTATTTTCCTTTTTGAACAAGGGAGTTACAACTGCTGTTTTTCCAAAACCATTGGCATTTCCTTGGTAGAGAGGGAAATTTTGAATAATTGGGTGAGTGGCCTGGCATTGGTTTAGCAGCTTCTTTCAGAAGACATAGATATAACTTATCTGGCCCAAATGATTTGTTGACATCTAGCAATTTAAGTTGTTTAAAAACAAACTTAAATTGCTTAAGGATGTCTAGACTATAAATCTCAATAGTCTGCAGTGGAAGGTGGATTTGTGCAGGTTCAAAAGTGGGTAGGTCTGTATCTGATGTACTACTAAAAACAGACAAAAACTCATTACCCAACATAACCTCTTTTATTTTTCACATATTCCCAGTTTAAGCAAATTAGTTTAACATTAATCTTCAAGTGTATTGAAGATAGGCTTTCTAAATTGGTACTCTAAGCTCTCACAACATCCAAAAAATTCATTAACTTTTCAAAAATTTTCATCTAGGATGCTCAAATCATCAGCACAATTGAAGTCACTATTTTACTTTGCCACTTGGTTCCAAGCTCTCCCATAGATTTTGCTGTATTGCTTAGGACAAAGTCCATCAAAATGATACATTTAAAAGGGGATACAACAAAATCCTGCTTAATTCTTGATTCAATACAAAACCAGCACCTAACACCATTTTCTTAACTACTTAACTCTAGCAATCTTATTTTTATATAAAGTACTATTACAGCTTTGGTCCCAGGGGCTGCAGGGGGGGGGGGGTTCATGTCATCCCAAGGGACATAGTTATTGGAACCTTCTATATGTTGAATAAAATGACCATTTCAAAATTTTGATCAGATGTTTTTGGGGTGTTGAGGGGAAGCAGATGCTAAAAAGGGCATGGGATGGGCTTGTTGCCCTCAAATCATGTTTGATTCAAGCTCAAGCTCCCAAGATTGGCAAATGTGAATCTGAATGGGAAAAGTCCAGAGTGATTGTTCCCTCTCAATTATTTAACATGCCAATATAGCCCTATACTATTATGCCATCTGGCTGCATCTTCTGGAACTTCAGCAATTTTATCTATGACCATCACTTCACACCTTCTTAATTCATAACTTATATATTTTTCTACTCTCTTTACTTTCTTCTTATTTTCATATGATCAATCAATCAAATATTTGGTGTACAAGCCCCTCCTCCTCTATACTATAACTACAGTACAAGTAATTTCCCTAATATTCCTAGCTGCATTTCTACTTTTCCTGTCCAAGACACCATCTGCAACTTCACAAACTATTTTCTTCACATTTTTCCATCCACCTTCTACACTGTCCAATTTCAGACTCTCCTGTTAGTCCATTTTATAGGTCAGATTAATATCCAACTGTTCCAAGAAAGTTTTTCTTAAATTCTTAGCCTGGAGTCTACCAATGTCATAGCTTCTTCAAATGTGGATACCCTTCCTAAATTTCAGCATTTAGCATCAATAACAGCACCCCTATATGTACTAGTGTTTATATTGATCCTGCCAGTTGTCAGTTTACTATAAAATAATCAATAAATTTGCCCACCTTACCATTTTGTGTGTGTCATTTCAGTTTTTAGGCCATGTTATGACCAAATACTGAATTGAGAATAACTAGATTGTTGTACCAACAAAATTGCAGCAGTCTATAATCATCAATGTTTTCTTTTCCTACACCAAATTTACCAAGGCCAAGATATCATCTATCCCTCTTTCTACTGAACTGAGGATCATAATCCCCTAGTTAAAATACCATATTTCTACATGGGATCCTGTCTATTTGTCCCTTTGGCTATAAGTAAAATTCATTTGAGTTGTTACTATCTTCATCAGTCAGTTACATAGTGTCATATACTACTAAGACTGATCATCTCATCCAAAAAAATATTAGAATTCAGAATGACAGCCTGCTATTGTGTTTGGTTACATCTCTAACACAACTGATTTTGAAATAATGGATGAATCTTTTTCAAACCAATGTGTGAGATACAACCATTAGTAAGGAGGAGGCTGGGATGTAATAGTGATAGTAGTGATGGTTCTCTTTGGAAGGAGGACAGAATAGGGAGTTGAATGTTATTTGTTTTTTTCTAATCTGATTAGGAAAACAGTCATATCCTAATCTGAGGGTTTGTTTGCTGATGTATTTTTTTTTACGAATACTTCAAAGCATTTCCTAATATGAACCAACTACGAATTCAAGCAGAAGCCTTAAAACTTGCAATGAAGGTATTTTATATGGCGGAAACCAGATAAAAAAAAACATATACCAATTGATTCTCTATCTAATGCAGTAAATATTAGTGGTTCAACTCTTCATAAGGAAACACAATAAAATTCTTGAAACTACTTCAGAACATGCTGAAATTACTTAGGTTCCTAAAGGTGCATTACTTTACACTACCCTTACCCAATGGATAAATACAAAGCCTGAGTTTTGTATACTCAATGAACTTTCTCTAGTGTGACTCTTTTCTTCCTCCTACTTGTTTGCTATTAGATAAAAAAAAAAAAGAGTCAAGCTATTAAAAATTCATTGATTATATATAATTTGGGCTACATATTTGTGTATTAAGGCAGAGGGGTTAAAGTAAAGTTGAAACGTACCTCCTATTTACATCATAAATAAAATTTGCCCCTACCCCCCCCCCCTACTGTGCAAATATATACCCTGAATTGGTATATATATATATGTATATATATATATATATATATATATATATAGGGGTGGGGGTAAAATCATTTCCAACAAAAATGAAAACCTTCATTTCCAAAAAAAACCTCAGCAATATATTGAGAACAACTGGGGCTATTAAGTTGAAACTTTTGGGGCTTCTACTACTACTACTTATACTCTTACCATTTAAATAAGCACAAAGAGTGTAAGTGTATCCAGGTTGTCAAAGACTGTAGATATAATCTTTTGAGAATCATATTACGTTTTATCTTCCAGGTCAACCTCAGGAGTTGTAAAATTAAATCAAAAATAGGTTTTGTAAAATAGAGAATTTACCATAAATAACTGAGTTCTCAAAACAAGCAAAAATTAATGTGAGTAGGGCTAATAAGCCCCATGCCTTTTCAAGACCAGAACATAATTTGCACTTTACTGAAAACAAAATACGTTTTAAATATTTTCACTTTTTTTTACTTTAGCCTAATAAACAAAAAATTATCAAATCCTTAAGGGATAAATGTCAGTATATATAAATTAAACTAACAATTCATAGTCATTTTGCTTTTCAGTAAAGTGCAAATTATATTCAGGTTTTTGCTTGTTTTGAGTGTCACTCAGCTATTTATTGTAATTTCTCTTGGTTTGTAGAAAAAGCTTTTAAAATCAATTATATAAAAGTAATTTTTTCAACTAAGAGCAAGGAGCCTTATTAAAATATAAAAAAAACAGAAATCATTCTGTATATGAAGGGGACTGTCCCCTCCTCAAACCTTTCTTATAACTTTTCTTATTCTTATAACTTTCTTATATCTTTTATTTGAAAAAAAAACTTTTATTTATTAATTTCTGCTTGTTTTTAAGTTGTATCTGAAATTCTGTCCACCTCCCTGGGAAATTTTTCCCATGCCCCCTTCCTCCAATAGAAAATTCTCCACCACATGAAATTGCCCCATGGAGGATTTCTCCTGTAGAAAATTCCCCATGGATAATTTCTACCACAGGAAACCCCCTCCCCCAAGAAAAATACCCCTAGACAATTCCAACCCTGTGGAAAATCTCCCCTAGACAGTTATCCTGGAACATCTCCAGATATAAAATTGAGTGGTAAAAAGAAAGTAAGACAAATAAAACAAATTCAATATATAAATTCTGGTCAATTCCTCCCCATGTAAAAATTTCCCAGGAAAAATCCTCAGGAAACTTTTCTCCAAATGTGGAAATCCCCCCCCCCCACTGAAAACTGCCCCCCTGCTGAATACCTACCGCCCTCGAAAAATCTCAGCACATTCCCTAATGACAAATACTATATGTATAGAATAGGCAAATTGCATTTTACCTTTCATCAGCAACTGAGGGGGGGGGGGGTTCATATCATCTGCAGAGGCATAATTGTTAGTTTTTTTTTAACTATACTGAACAATATGTCCCTCTCAAAATTTTTATTGGATGTCTTTTGGGGGTAAAGGAGGGTGAAAGGGGTCTAGTTGCCCAATAATATGTTTGGTCACATAAAAAGGATACAAGAACTTTTAATTTCTGTTTGAATTAGGCCTCTTGAAATGTATAACCATCATGACCATCAAAAATAATCTAAATTTTTTGAATTAAAATCAACTTGGCAGAAATGAACAAGTTTGAGAACCATGGCTAAGTAGAGTAAAGCCAAGACAGAGTTTATCTGTGATGGGCGAAATTAAGGTTGTTTTTTTAAAAAAAGAAAAAATCATATTTATTTTCATTAAATGAAGCTTGGTCCCCTGATCCTACCATTTGATTGTGGATTCAAGTCCCCTATCAATACAGTATGGTTTCAGAAAGAAACCACTTTGTTGTCTTCATTGTGGTATCTGATTACAATTATCACCTGTCCAAAAAGCTTAGGTAAGATTTCTGCTAAGTCACCTTAGTGCCATTTATTCCAAATATTTATGTTCATGTATCTATAATTTCAGTCAGCAAACAATCTATGAAAAATATTAAGGGGACTGGGAAATGAGTTTTCCTGTAGTTGTGACACACACACACATGCACACACGCACACACACACACACACAATCTATATATATGTTTTCCAGAGAAATTGCCTACAGATTGTTTTGGGTAGCCTACATGACTAACTGACAATATCTCAAATAGTAAGCTGAATAAAAACTGTGGTTCAATTCTGCTTTCTAGTGCTATAATGAGATAAAGGATGACATGCTGAGACACATTCTGCAGATGAAGAGTGACAGATTGTCAAAGATTTGCTTGTTGGCCTAGGGTCAAACAAAAAGCAAATCATCCCCAAATGGGGTGAGAGGATGTCATAAGGAAATATTTATGGGAAATGGAAACTTCTTTGGGGGGTATATATATATATATATATATATATATATATATATATATATATATATATATATATATATATATATATATATATATATCATTATTGTCTTTTAATAAGATAGATATTCATAACTTTGACAATGCACCACACCCTCAAAGCCCATATAGTCTAAGATATAGCACTAACAAGTATGCATCTCAGTTTGTTTTTCATCTCTTTTCTTTATGCATTGTATTTCCTTGTTAATGGCTAGTTGTATTCTTAACCTATCAAAAGTATTATTGGGTTGCAAAAAAGTGAGATCATTTGAATGGACATATTATTTAAAAAATGGGAGGAAAAAGTTAACTAACCATAAACAGGTTTCTGGTAAAAAGAAACACTCTGCTTAGTAAACATTTCAGTGTGTTATTATTATCTTTTAGTATTGCATTTAGCCTAGGGCTGTATCTGAGACCATTAGGGTGGGGGGATAAGATGTATTATCAGAACAGTGAAACTAATATTTAGAAAGTATCAATTAGGGAACCAGGTATACAGGAGGAGTGCCATTATTGATGTTAAAAGTAAAGATCACCATCTAGTAGTGTCAAGAGTTAATTTAAAGCTGAAATATCAGAAGGGTAACTACCTCTGGGAAGTTGTGATGTTGGTAGACTCCAGGATAAGAATTTGAGAGAAACTTTCCAGGAAAGTTTCTTAGTTTCTTAGAAACTGTCTTAGGGAAGAAAGCTAGAACTGCAGCTAAGAATATCAAACAGTTCGTGGTAACGAACTGTAAGTAAGGAGCGACCCGGCTCAATGTTAACTGAAACTCTAGAAAACGGGTTTTTTATACCAATAGATACACCAAAAGAATTGAATTTTAATGCTAATTTCAAATATATAAGTTTCATCAAGGTTAATGCTACGCATCATAAGGTAAAGGCTTGGGAAAATTTGCCTGATTTTCAAAAAAAGGGGGGAAAACCTCCTAAAAGTTTCATAACCCTAGTTAAAAGCACAACATCATATTTAGCGTATCAGAGACCCTTACTGTAGAGGTTTCAAGCTCATATCTACAAAAATGTGGAATTTTACATTTTTTGCCAGAAGAAAGATCACAGATGCATGTTTATTTGTTTGTTTGTTTGTTTTTTTTCCCCAGGGGTGATTGTATTGACCCAGTGGTCCTAGAATATCATGGGAGGGCTCATTGGAACGGAAATTAAAAGTTCTAGTGCCCTTTTTAAGTGACCAAAAAAAATAGAGGGCAACTAGGCCCCCTCCCACGCTTATTTTTTTCCCAAAGTCACCCGATCAAAATTTTGAGATAGCCATTTTGTTCAGCATGGTCTAAAATATGATAAATATGTCTTTTAGGATGACTTAATCCCCCGAAGTTCCCAGAGGGAGGGCTAAAAGTTATGAACTTTACCCAATGTTAACATATAGTATTGGGTATTGGGAAGCATACAGAAGTTTTCCGGAGGTTTTTTTTATGGCAGTGGGTGGGAAGGGTGGGTAGGGGGTTATGGTGGAGGATCTGTTCATGAAAGAAGTTTTCATGGGGGAAGGGAAATTGCCATGAAGGGGGCACCGGACTTGCCAGCATTATTTATTGGTTATTGGGAAGTACACAACCATTTTCAGGAAGGATTTTTTCTGGAGGGGGGGGGCTAGAGGAGGGGGTTAATCTGGAGAATATTTCCGTGGAGGATGTTTCTTTGGGGTAAGGGACATTTCTATGAAGGGAGAGCCGGATTTCCAAGCATTATTTAAAAAACGATCAGAAATTAAATAAAAAAAACAAGTTTTTTCAACTGAAATGTAAGAAGGAATATTAGAACTTAAAACGAACAGAAATTATAATGTATGTGAGGGGGTTCTCCCCCAAGTCAATACCTCGCTCTTTATGCTTCAGTTTTTTTTTTAGTGCTTTCAAAAGAGCTATCTATTCTAATTAAACGGCCTTTGTGATTCAGGGGTTTGTGAATCAAAATTTTTTTTAACTTTTAATGTAAAGAGCGTGGTATTGACTACGGGGAGAACCCCCTCATATATGTAATAACATATATATAATAAAAAAAAAACAATAAAAAAACAAGCAATACAGCTCAATAGTAATCAAAACTTTTAAAAATTTTGATGTCAATAAATGTATCAAAAGAATGTGTTTATAATGCTGATTCTAAATATATAAATTTTATTAAGTTTAGTATTACTCATCAAAGGCTACAAGCCTGAGAAAATTTACCCAATTTTTTAAAGAGGGGGGAAACATTCCTTACAAGTGAAAGAATTTTAATGAAAATAACACCGTCAGATTCAGTGTATCAGAAAACCCTATTACATAGGTTTCAAGCTCATATCTGCAAAAATCTGCAACTTTGTATTTTTTGCCAGAAGAAAAATATACGAATATAGAAGTTAGTTACGTAAGTTAATTTGTAAAGACATCCATTTAGCAAAAGAAAAGTAAAATTTTGATGCAAATAAAAGCTGCATTAACTAAAAAACGATCAGAAATTAAATAAAAAAACAAGTTTTTTAAAATGAAAGTAAGGAGCAATATTAAAACTTAAAACGAACAGAAATTATTCCGTACTTGAAAGGGGCGGTCCCCTACTCAATACCTCGCTCTTTATACTAAAGTTTTTTTATTGTTCTAAAAAATAAAGTTGTGAGACAGAGGCAAACTTTAGCGTAAAAAGCGAGGCGTTGAGGAGGGGACAGCCCCTTTCATATATGGAATAATTTCTGTTCATTTTAAGTTTTAATGTCGCTCCTTACTTTCAGTTTAAAAAACTTTTTTTTTATTTAATTAGTGAAAAGGCTCTATGTTTAATAGAAAGGAGAAAGGACTTGTACAAGAATTATCTGAGTGAGAGATAATATGAAAACAAAAGGAATGTAAAGAAAGTGGAGAAAGCATTAAAATATGAACTAAGGAGGTGTGAAGTGGAGGCCATGGATAAAATTGCCAAGGATCTGTAATGTTCAAGGTAAACTTTCAGTGGGCCATATAATGGTAAATACCTACCAAATCATATTATTGAGTTAGGAATAAAGTGAATACACCATTTGATGCCTTATTTTATGCTGATTACAAATATAATAAGCATTTCTATTGGAAATGAATTTCAGCCCCCCCCCCCAATATATACCTAACCTAACCTAACCCTGAATTGGCATATATAGGGGAGGGGCTGAAATTCATTTAAAATAGAAATGCTTATTATATTTGTAATCAGCATAAAAAAAGGCATTGAATGTTGTATTCACTTTAGTCCTAACTCAATAATATGATTTGGTAGATATTTACCCACATAATTTAGCCTACTTACAAAATTTGCCCCCCCCTAATGTATAAATATATACCCTGAATTGGCATATAGGCTATAGGGGAGGGGGGCTGAAATTCATTTCCAAAAGAAATGATTATTATATTTGTAATCAGCATAAAAAAGGCATCGAGTGGTATATTCACTTTATGCATAATTCAATAACATGATTTGGTAGAAATTTACCACTTCTTTATGCTCTTTCATAATCCATATAATATATCTTTGGGGTTCTTTTAAGGGCTCAAGATGCACTTTGCAACAGAAGCAATTATTGTATTATGAAAGAGCATAAAAAAGGCATTAAATGCACATTTACAATTTCATCTTAGCTAAATTATAGTGCCAAATGCAAATTTACTCTTTTAGGAATGATGTAAGTAGCCTAGCCCTAGTCAATTCTTTTAATATAGCCTAGGCTAGTAATGTCTGGTTTTACCAGGCTTGGCTAAACCTCAAATATTGACTTAATGATTTCATTCTTACCTGTTAACTATTTTCATTGCATCATCAACATTGTTGTCTTTGACTAGAACTGTTCTAGCAATATATTTGATATTGTGAGGATTCAGCGGTTTTAGCATTGTCAATTATTCAAATACTTTGCTATAACTAAAATAAAGTAGTGCTTCTGTTTAAACTTCACAATAGCTGCGTTCGTTTTCACCGTTCGTCGTTCTTAGTACTAAGAATATTTTCTTGGTTTTACTCTTAAAAAAAAACCGGATCTGTGTGAACCAAGGGTAACCCTTGGTTCACACAGATCCGGTTTTTTTTTCTCACGCAAAACGGCTAACACATTAGAGGTGCAGCAATAACGTAAAGCTGTTCACATCAAATCTGTCCAGTGTATCCGTTTTAGCGCAACTATGGGATTGAGCAAAAAGCAGAAAAAACTATTAGCTCTATATTTACTCAAGAAGAGAAGTCAAGTATTACTTTTTGGCATTGTTTTGAATTTTGACCTTGTGTATAAATCTCAAGGTAAAGTTGCAGATTAGTTACGCCACCAGTATAGGGTGCAGAGACAGTCTTTAGTAGCGACAAGATATAAAAAAAACCACTCACTTTTTACCTATCCTGGTTCAGTTGGGCAGTACCTCTGCACCCTATACTGCAGGAGCAGGTAACGTGCATCTTAGCCAATCTCAGAATTCTCTTTCAAAGTGGGTCTATCCAATTTTTTTATTTTTTTTTTGTGGGGATTAGACCCCGAAGCCGCGCCGAAAATCGGCGGCGCGCCGCCGCCAAAAAAAACAGAGGCGCGCCGCCGAGCTTGCATCAGCGCGCTGACACCGCCGCTGATTCTATCGGCGGCGGCGTCACTAATACGCCGCCGTTTTTTTCTCATATCGACCTCCGGGCTTCGACCGTCATCCCGGCTAATCTGTTTCTTAAAATTAAATACTGTCATCTTGGGCTCGCCAAGTATATCGGTTCATAGGAAGGAGAAGAAGAAATTTTTCTTGAAACAAAAATTCTACAACAGCACCTGAAATTTTCACAACAGCAACTCTATAAGAAAATTAAAACAAATTTTCTTGTGAATTATTATCGCTTCTAATCAGCAGTTATACCAAACCAATCCTGCTCAACTCATCCTCAGGGCTATACTGTGGTGTTCTCCTCCCCATAGTATAGTGAAGACGGTTTGATATCATTCCATTTTACCTTCTTGATTTAGTTTTGTTTTTCTCTGTTTAAAGCTTTTTCCAATAGGCAATGTTTAGAAGTCCTCCAAAAAAAAATGTCCCCCCAGATCCCAAATCAAATTCCAGTGAATGTGCCATAGTGAAAGATACCCATCTTGGCTGGTCAAGCACACATATTCAAAGTTCAAATGATAGCTCCAATTCTGAGAATATGACAATGATAAGTGTAGGGGCTAATGTAACCATAAACGATGATAATGGGTTTCAAGAGGTCCTCTCTAGAAGTTCTAAAAAAAGGAAAAAAATCTCCCCAATTAAAAGCATTTCCCCTCTCCCTGCCCAAGATTATCCCTCCAAAAACTTAGGAATTTACTTTAAAATTACTCCCACTACCCCCTTTGAAATAAAAATGATCACTGCAATAAGAGTTGCAATTTTTAAATTGCTAAAATCAATGTTCTCTCTTAACATTAACCGTGATGGATCTTTGCTAATAGCTGTAAAAGATCAGAAATCAGCAGATACAATAATTAACCTTAAATCCCTTCTGAATACCCCAATTATTGCATCTAATTGGAACCCAAAACAATCACCAACAAAAATAGTAGTTTATAATGTTCCCCCAGAGATATCTACTCAGGAGTTAAAAGAAGGCCTTTCAGATAGGGCTGGAAACACACTCCCAGTTGAGGATGTTACCCAACTTGGAAAACCCAACTCTAATGGCCTAAAAACTAGTAGATCCTTCTTATTCACACTGAATGATAAAATTGATATCCCAGGAAAATTATTCCTATTTGGGCAAATCAAACCACACAAGGAATACAAACCTAAGCCTATTCAGTGTCAGAAGTGTTTCAAACTGGGACACACAACAAACAAATGCAATGAAATTCTCCAAGGGTGTAGTAATTGTAAATCTTTCCATCCTAAAGAGCTGACAACTTGCAACAACACTCAGCCTACATGCATCAATTGCAAAGGCCCACATGAATCTACAAATAAATCATTATGCCCTGCATACAAGAAAAGAGCTCTAACACTCCAAATATCAACAGAGAAGGCAATCCCATACCCTTTTGCAGCAATGGAAGCAAATGCTGCCCAACAATACCAAATAAAGCCTGTAAGGAAACCAACCAAAACCCCCAAGTCAAATGCCCCCAATGCATCAAGCACCCCATATAAAACACCATCTTCTAAGCCCCCTAGCTCAAATCCCTATCAGAAGCAATCACCAAGCCAACAAGCCTCTTTGTCCGGTGAGATGAGGCCAGCCTGGCCCTCCCTCCCAAGAAGAAACAAACCAGAAACACTACCAGGAATTAATCCATTAACCAACAAACAGGATGCACTACCAAAAATGCAATCCCCAAATATATGCTTATTCATTCTAAACTGTAATGCAGTTCAGGCCATGAACATACATCAACTACAGAATACAAAAATTATTGCAGAATTGGCAAAAATTTACATCCCAGATGATATGCTCATTAAAGCAAAAAACAATCTTGCTTTACTCTTAACAAAGCTGAACATTGATACACATCCATATGAAGAATAAATAAACAACACAACATTTATCAATACTCCAATGGAATGTAAGATCACTCACAGAAAATAAGCTAAATGAACCAACATCATTTATGAATAATAATTCAATTAATATTGCTTGCCTCCAAGAAACTCATTTAACCCAAAATCAACAAATTAAGTCTCTGGGATATACTATCCTGAGAAAGGATAGATCTTCAGAGAGAAAAGGAGGTGGTGTAGCTTTATTAGTTAATAATAATATAAAATTTTGTGGCATCAATTTTCCAGATTTTGAAAATGATGTTGATGTAATTGGTATAAGTGTTTGGCTGAACAATTTAAAAACATACATAATAAGCTTTTATAACCCTAATGGCCAAACTACAGATGCCAAGGATTTCTTTAATTATATAAATAATTCTAATATGTTAAAAAATATCATTATTTGTGGAGATTTCAATGCCCACAGCCTTTTGTGGGGGAATAAACCAGCAAATAAAGCTGGTAAATTTATTGAGCATATGACTTCAAATAATAATGAATTAGTTGTTGCTACCCCTCCAAACCTGAATACTTATTTCAACCCCAAAAGTGGCAATTTCTCCACAATTGACCTACAAATTGTGTCTTTAAATTTTTTGAACAAAATTTACATAAATAAAATTGATAGTCTATGTACAGACCACTTTGCTATAGTTTGCTCCCTAAATGAACCTGCTGAAACTTTATCTTATACATCCAAATATATCAACACTAAAGCAAATTGGTCTATTTTCCAAAATAAGCTAAATGATGAAATTACAAGTTTCACCCAAAGTTCATGCATTTCTAAGACAACAGTTGACGCACATGCTGAAGCATTGACATCTTTACTAATAAATACAGCTAATCATGCTATCCCCAGGACAACACCTAAGAAAACATTCCCTAAACAAATTCCTAAAGCATGGTGGACAAATGAGTGCCTAAATAAATGGAGGATAAAAAAGGCAGCTAGGACAGAATTCATAAAAAAACCAACACCTACTACATATTTAAAAAAATTACAAGCAGAATCTAATCTAAAAAGGACTATAATAGATGCTAAATATAAATACTGGAATAATTTTGCAAATAATCTCTCCAGAGAAACAAATGAGCCAATTATACATAAAGTCATATGCCACATATGTGGGAAAAAGGCTTCTCCCAACCCACTCCTGTATGAGCTTATACATAATAATACCCATTATGACAATGATAACGAAAAGGCTAACCTATTTGCAACTCTTTTTGTTAATAAGCTAACATCAAATAATCAAAGCAAGCTGTCCACAATTCCTATGAACCCTAGTTACCAACCACACCCAGGATCCGAGTACATAACTAATCCATTTTCAATCCAGGAATTGAATAATGCAATACATCATATTAGGTCCAAAACTAGCAGTAGCTATGACAATATACACCCTACATGGATAAAGAATCTCACACCTTCATACAAACAAGAACTGCTAAATTGTTATAATCACGCTTGGGCATCGTCTAGGTTCCCCAATATATGGAAATGTTCGTCCCTCCTACCAATCCTAAAGAAAAATAAACCAAAAGATAACCCTGAGTCTTATAGGCCCATAATGATTACACCTGTGATGGGGAAAATAATGGAGAAAATGATTTATCACAGACTCCTCTGGTTTGTTGAGAAAAATAACATGATCCCACACACTCAAACTGGATTCAGGAAATACCACTCCTCGACAGATGCTTTCATTTTGCTAACAAATGCAATAAATGAATCTTTCTCAAAAAATAATATCCTAGTGGCAGCTTTACTAGATTTTGAAGGAGCTTATGACAATGTGAACCACCGAATCCTTTTAAATAAACTTGCAAACCTTGGAGTACCTCCTAAGCTAGTATCCTTTATTAAATCCTTCATAGAAGTGCGAAGTTTCATTGTTTGTGTTGGTTCAGCCTCTTCACCCCAAAAGACAATATCCAAAGGCCTACCTCAGGGAGCAGTCCTCAGTTGCCTCCTTTTTGCCCTATATCTGTGGGACATGAACCTACCCCACACGAATCTACAATATGCTGATGATCTGGTGCTATGGTCATCTGGCAACACCTTTCAGATAGCACAGTCAAATCTGCAAAAGTCACTTTTCCAGTTTGAAAAATTCTCTCAACATTCAGATTTACCCATTGCACCCACCAAGTCAAAAATAATCCAATTTCACCGGAAGCGAAACCATGTTAATGCAAAACTAACTCTAATTAAAACAACTATTCCAGAAGATAATAATATTAATTACCTAGGTCTCATGCTTGACCAAAAACTTAATTTCCACCTCCACATTTCAAACACAATAAAAAAATGTTATAGAAAAGCAAATATACTAAAAAGACTTCTTTCCACACCCTAGGGTTGTAAGGAGAAAACCTTACTCCAGTTTTTTAAATCACATATAAGACCCCATATTGACTATGGGCTCATTGTCTATGGTGCATGTGCAAAGACCCAGATGCAAAAAATTGAAACAACACAAAATGATATAATACGTCTCATATTTGGTCTTAGGAAACCCACAAGCACCAAGTTTCTGCTTATGGAGAGTGGATTAACAACAATAAGGGAGAGACGTAGCTTACTCTTGATAAAACATCTTACAAAAATTGAATCAAATAGCTCACACACATTACATAATTGGTTAATAAATCCAGCCATGTATAGAGGTATTGCAGATGAGTATGACAATATTCAAAAGAAGTTCCCTCTACCAGCAAAGTCTATTGCACCTACTTTCCCCCAATCCCCTCCATGGAATTGGTCATTTCCCATAATAAATACTGAATTTTCAAAATGGAATAAAGATTTAACCCCCATTGCTTTTGTCCAGAAAAAATTTGCAGAACTTAATACAATTACTTATAAAAATCACTTCCAAATATTTGTTGATGGGTCAAAAATGGATGAGAAGGTTGCAAGTGGTGTTTTCCTTCCTCACCTGAAAATTGCAATGGGAGAGAGATTATTTAATAATTTATCTATAATGTCTGCTGAGTTAAATGCCATAATCATGGCATTAGAACACCTTAAGCAAAACCAACCTTTGATTGAAAATTCGAATAATATTATCATCTATTCCGACTCTTTATCAAGACTTGAGTTGCTTGCCTCAGCTCCTCAATATAAGTTGGACATTGACAATTATCATTGTCTCAGTATTATTTATAATCTTTCTTAAAGTCGCATAAAAAATTACTTTCATTACATTCCTAGCCACTCTGGCATAAGTGGTAATCATCAGGTTGATGAAATAGCAAAAAATGCTATAAATATTGACCAGCCAAGTGGGAGACCAATCCCAATTAGAGATATTTACCGATGGAGGCTATCAGATATTAATTTTAATAAGATTAATCCTATCCTTTCCCCCTTTCCCAATAAGCATCTTTCTAAAATTTATCATAGAATTTGTTCTGGAACAAATGGACTAAATTTCCTTGCATTCTCATATAAGCTTTCTAATTCAAGTGGCTCAATTCCCCTGTCCCCTCTTTGCAGGCATTGTAATATGAATAATGAAACAATTGACCATTGTCTATTTGAATGTAATATGCTGACGTCTGCACAACATACCTTGCTTTGTAAACTGTTAAAATACTTCAAACACCACAAAATCCCACTATCAGCCAAGAGCCTAGCCAACTATACCTGCACACAGAGCATAGAAATCGACATCTATCATCTTATATTTGAACTCCTAGAGTCAAAAGATCTGCTGAAAGATATCTGAATATATCTAATAAATATGAGGCAATCAAGCCAGTAGCTCTGTAGCCCACAGAGTGAAGCAAAAGGAAAAGGGCTAAAGAGTTTTACTGAAAAGCCCGCCTGCTGTTAAATAGAAGAAGAAGAAGAAGAAGAAGATTCTACCTTCCACTTTAAAATTCTGTTCATTTTTCTTTCTGATTTTTCGAATGAAAAGAGGTAGGTAAAAGAGCATTAGGCAATTCAGGATGTTATCATAGGCAGCGCAATCGCGATGTCAAAGTAAAGAATAATGTTTGCAAAAGGCATTATTTATTTTTTTTTTATTTTTTTTTTCCATACCGTAAAAATTCGTAATAAAGGATTTGATACGGAAACTTCAAAAAGGACGCATTTGATTGGACATTCGAATAGCAAGCTACCTTTTTAATAGATGAAAGAGTGTAGAAAGTACCTCATATATTATCCATACCCCCCGTGTTCCCAAACACATCCAATCAAAATTTTAAGATAGCCATTTTGTTCAGAGTAACTGATTTCCAGAGAGAAAATATTTTTTCTGAGGAGGTTACTCCCCAACAACCCCTAGGGCAAGGGTTTTGTAGTTATGCCCTGGAGGTATATAAGAACGATGTTGGCACATTGTATTACTTATTATTTTTTCCTTTAGACCAGGGCATTTCATATCGAAGAAGTTGTCGTAGAAACTTCGAAAAGGGCTCCTTCAATTAGAGATTGGAGTGGCTTGTCCCCTTTTTAATAGTCCAAAATGATTGGAAGGCAACTAACACCCCTTCCAGAAACACATACAATCAAAATTTTGAGCTAGCCATTTTGTTTAACGTAGTGGAAAGTTCTGGAAATTAGGTCTTAAAGGATGACAACCACCCTCACAGCCCTTAGGGTAAGGGTTGTAATTTATGCCTTGGGGGCATATAAGGTGTTTATAGAAAGTATTGTCGTAGAAACTCAAAAAGGGATCATTAGTTTGAAAATCGAAAAGTCTAGTGCCCTTTTAATAATCGAAAGTGATTGGAAGGCTTGACATTTTTATAGTAGAGATCGATGTGAGTATAATGTATCATTTTTTTGTTGTTGTTGTTGTTTAGACCAGGCCACTTCGTATCGAAGGAGTTGTCGTAGAAATTCGAAAAGGGCTCATTCGATTGAAAATAGAAAAGGCAGATGTCCTTTTTAATAGTCGAAAGTGATTGGAGGGAAACTAATCCTCCTCCCACGCCCACCCTCCCATTTGCCTTTATGTTTAAAAAGTAAATGTTGCCTTAAGATAAAATCAAAATGCACTGTGTTTATGCTTATTCCCAATAACGCATCTCAGCAGTATCCCAAGAACGACTGAGCGTATTATGTTCAAACTTTCAGGGCTTCTTCTGATCTTAAAATTTGACCAAATCAAAATAGCGTAAGTGTATCCAAGCTATCAAAGAAAGTAAACAAATTTGTTTGCGACTGTTATCAAGTTTTCCATTTCAGGTCAACTAGAGGAGGTATGAAACTAAATTAAACACTACTATTTGTGTCTAGATTTTTATAAGGGTCTATGTTGTTAAATTTTGCTGAAAATTGTTTTCCAGCATACAAATAGCAGGCCAAACTATAAATTCTTAAAAAAAACAAAAAGATTTAAAGTGTGATTTTCTTTTTCCCTGAAAAGACTATGTCAATATAAAACGAACAGAAATTAATTAAAGAAACTGTTTCCAAAAAATAAGTTTTTTCAAAGAAAAGTAAAGAACTCCATTAAACCAAAAATGAGCAAAATTAAAGTCAAATAATCTACCAAGCGTGAAACTACCACAAATCAGCATCGATAAATAAATGAAACCCAAAAGGAACAGAAATTACAATAAATAAACGAGGCAAACTCAAAATGAGCAGAAATTAACATAAGTTGGGCTCAAAACCCCTATGAATTCCGAAGGCCAGAATATAATTTATACTTCACTGAAAAAAATACAAATGGATATGCATTGTCAGTTTAATATACATATACTGATATTTAGTAACCAAAATGTTAACATTATTTTATTTATTAAAGTTATAAAAGTAAAAACATGTATATTTTTTCAGTAAAGTGAAAATTATATTCTGGCCGTGGGAAGGCATAGGGGTTTTGAGCCTAACTTATGTTAATTTCTGCTTGTTTTTAGTTTGACTCAGTTATTTATTGTTATTATTGTTCGTTTTGGGTTTCATTTATTTATCGATGCTGATTTGCGGTAGTTTCCCGCTTGGTAGATTATCTAGAGCTAGTATAGAAATATATCTATAGAAATGAATTACATTTTTTTGCACAGTTAGCATAGCACACTGAAGTTGAAGTAGCCTTAAACTTTGACTTGAAACGTTATATATTGACCAATTCTTTCAGAAAAGAATTTAGGAGGGTTATTCCGTGTTGATAAGAAAAGAGGGTAAAGGTGCAGTTTAGTTCCTCCTGTAGTGTAGTGCGTAGGAGCCCTATGGTGAAGGTGCAGGTTTGTTCTCCCTTATAAAACAACTTATTTCAGCAGATACAAAGAAGAAGCCCATTTGTGGGATTCTGTGGGACCCCAAGGTCCAGTACTAGTATCAGATCCCGCGAGTGGCAGTTTACGCTCGTCAAGTTCTGGCTGTACCAGCCACATGTGCCCCAGCTAAACGGCTTTTTAGCACGAAAGGACTGATAGTGACTGCAAAAAGATCAATGGCTCCAGGCAGAGTGAACAAACTGAATTTTGTTACATCAATTGTAACTGAAGTGATGTAACCGCTGATTTAAAATTGTTGGTGTTGTTAAGCCATGGTATCTGATTTGTATACAGTGTTTTTTCGATGTTATTTGTTTTTTTGTTTTTTTTTCACTTCCTTTTCGTATGTATTTGATGAACAGGAGATGTTTGAACTTCAAACTTTGAAAGTTATACACACATTAGCCCAAATCATTAACAAGAAGGAAATGACTAAACACAGGATTTTATAGGAACAATGCGATGTTAAACATAAACACAACATAGGTTTTCCTGGGTCTAGTTGCAAAAAATGAGAATTCTACTTGGTCTGATAGACGGTGAACATAAACACTTTCCGCACGGTCCAAAAAATTCTTTTTTTTTTATATTGTTCTTGTATGTTTTTAGCCAACCATTTAAAAATTCTTACTAAAATCGAGGTTGAACGTGCTTGGTGAAGTGGAATTTTTATTATTATTTTTAATTAGAAAAATCGGCGCGCCGTGGGGGCGCGCCGCCAAAAAAATTTCGGCGCGCCAGGTGGCGTGCCGCCGCCGATACTGAATCACACATTCGCCGCCGTCATTTCGGCGTGGCGCGGCTTCGGGGACTTGTGGGGATGGGATAATGTTCATGCTACTCCATGTTCAAAAACTATATTTTAAGTATTATTTTCCGGTACTCTTAAGGGGAGGGATGTTATTTGAAAGAAGTCATACTTTCTACCTGTCTATGCTTCAGCTCATAATTTTGATCTTGATTTTTTTTTTTTTGTGATTATTTATTGACAACAAACACACATTTGCCAACAATATTAAAATGACAAATAAACATAAAAAATGTGGAATTATGCATTTTTTGCAAGAAGAAAGATCGTGGATGCATGTTTATTTGTTTGTATTTTTTTCCCCAGGGGTGATCGTATCGACCCAGTGGTTCTAGAATATCGTGGGAGGGCTCATTCGAACGGAAATTAAAAGTTCTAGTGCCCTTTTTAAGTGACCAAAAAAATGGATGGCAACTAGGCCCCAGTTTCATGTCCATTTGTTTCCCAAAGTCACCCGATCAAAATTTGGAGATAGCCGTTTTGTTCAGCATGGTCACAAATATCATAACTATGCCTTTTAGGATTACTTACTGCCCCAAAGTCCCCGAGGGGAGGGCTGAAAGGTATGTATTTTACCCAAAGTTAACATTTAGTATTGGTGATTGGGAAGTATACAGACTTTTTCAGAGGGGATTTTTTCTGGGAGTGGGGGGTGGGGGGGTGATTCGGGGGTTATGTGGGAGGATCTTACCATGAAGGAAGGTTTCATGGGAGAAGGGACATTGCTATGAAGGGGGCGCCAGATTTCCCAGCATTATTTAAATAAAGATCAGAAATTATAAAAAAAAACAAATATTTTAACTGAAAGTAAGGAGCAACATCAAAACTTAAAACGACAGAAAACATTACGTATATGATTGGGTTCATTCCCTAGTCAATACCTCGCTCTTTAAGCCAAAGATTAGTTAATACTTTCATAAGAGCATTTATTCTAAGTAACGGCATTTGTTATTAATGGGCCATTTTTAAAGAATTGGAACAAAATTCGAACTTTAGATTAAAGAGCAAGGTCTTAACTAGGGGGCGACCCTCTCATTTACGCATTAAAAATATAAAAATGAAGAGTTTCGTTACGTAAGTTCATTCGTAATAAATATATATTTATTACTATTTAAAATGTTAGTGAATCAAATTCAACAGGTTTCGAAAAAGCCATTCAACCAAACAAAAGTAAAATTAACATTCAATTTTTTTTAAATTATTCATGTACGGTGAGTCAAAATCAAAACCTGCATTAATTCAAAAACGTTCAAAAATTAAATTAGAAAAAACAAGTTTTTTTAACTGAAAGTAAGGAACAACGTTAAAACTTAAAACGAACAGAAATTATTCCGTACATGAAAGGGGCTGTCCCCTCCACAACCCCATACTCTTGACGAGAATGCTTGAATAAAGCTTTTTTTTTAAAAATGAAAAAATTTTGCTTAAAGAGCAAGACGTTGAGGAGGGGCCAACCCCTTTCACTTGTTTTTTTTTAATTTAATCAATAGAAGGAATATGTTCTTATTGCAAAGCTTTGCTCCATAAACTAAAACTTTTTGGACTCCTTGACTAATAGGAGGGAAGACTCCCCACCATCTTTGAGTAAAAGCATTAGTATGTGTGTGTGGCATGATTGGCTGATGGAACATTAAACTTGCAACCTTTGCTAATTTAATATTTGACTAAGTATACTAAAATATTGCCTGGCCAATCAGCAATATGAGATACTTACATTTAGCACTTCTGCAAAATTTGACTCTGTCTGTCTATCTGCAATGTGATCTTCAAGGAACAGAAGGCTCTGAAACCATTTACAAGGCTTCTTGTCTCTTCCTCCCTGAGACCCACTCTTGGACATTTGGGCCTTTTTCTCCCTTTTGAAGCCATCTCGAAGGGATCTCCACTGTTTTTGACAGTCTTCAACTGAAAGAAAACTGGATGAGAATTTGATTTGTATAATTTTTTCATAAAATATGGTTTTAGAAGACATGTGAACTTTATCAATATCACAGAACAAGGAAAATGTAGTTGATCTCAACTAGGGGTCATTTAATAAAATGATGAAATTATTTGGGTTATGTTGAACTTTTTGTTGAAGTCTTCTAACTTTAATTAAAACAGTTATGAAAACACCATTTTCCCCTCACACTAGTTTAATAGATTCAATCTTCTTCATCATTTTTACATCATCAAATTTTATTCTGCAATTGGATGAGGAATCCCTACTATATGTGACTAGGGAAACTCTGCTTGTAAGCCTTACCCAGTCATTTTCTTTGTTAATTGCTCACTAACTAGATGATGAAAATGCTCTATGAGGTAAAACATAATTTACATTTCAACAAATAAGTGGCCAGTAACACAGATCTTATCAAGAGAGAATACTCAACGTGAATGTAGAAGCCTGGAACCTATGTGCAACTGCAAATTAACACAGGTCTTAGTGTGGATGCCAAGAACAAGAAAAAATAATAAATATATACAAATTAATCCAAGAGATCTTAAAATAGATAGTTTGGCATGGGTACCAAACCAGATTCCCTACTGCTCTTTTATGAGAGGGTTGGGCTGCGTTGTTTAGGATTATATCCTTATTTATTAAAAAAAAACATAAGCTAATGTGCTCAAGAGGACCTAAAGCTTTTGTTGGCTATGAGATGCTACTTCAATCATTGATACAGGGACAGATTAGGCACCCCTGCAGTATATGGTGTAGAGTTATCACAATACAAAATGGAATTTGATCTAAAAGGTAGCAAATTCCTTTATATTTACTCTCTTGCAACCACTGCATGGTGACATGATGGTGACAGGGAACAATGAAAAATTGATAAATTTGGAACACAGGGCCATAATAAAATAGATAAGAAATAAATATACTTTTCAATTGAAAATTTAATGTTCTGTCCAAATGCAATAGTCAGTTCTTCTGAATATTCATTACTCTGATACTATAAATCAAAATGGTCAAGGACACAAACCTGTAGTAAAGCTGCCCACTGTAAACAGAACCTATTTTTTTTACTCTATGTTATACATCCAATTGAGCTGTAAAGTTGCACAGATACTGTCCAGTAGTAGCAGAATATAAACAAATCACTTCTCATTGTATATCCTGGTTCTATTGGCCAGTACACCTGCACCATATGGTACATGGGCAGCTCTATAACAAGTTTACCAAGGAGCCTACACCACAAACGTCAAGTGAGCGAAAAACTAAACTGGAGCTAGGTTTTTTTTAATTCAAAAATCTGAAAAGATAAAGGTGCAGACTAGTTCCCCCTGACAAAAACAACTTATTTTTAACTGTAAATTATTCAGTTCATTGGGCTGTAATGTTGCATAGCTACTTTTCAGTAGAAGCAGAATACAAATGACTCACTTTTTACTGTTTATCCTAGTTGTGTTGGAGGGTCTCTGCATCCTCTCTCTAGAGGGGGAGCAGTAAAAGTTCAGATTACCTACCCTTGATAAAAGCAACCTATTTCTTACTATATATTATCCAGTAAAATAGACAGTAAAGCTGCACAGATACTATCCAGTAGATGCACAACTTAAAAAAATTTATACTGGTGCAAACTGGCTACCCCTGTAGTGTAGGGTGCAGAGGCTCTAACAATAGAATCAGGATACACAGCATGCACTGATTTGTTTTAATTGTGCTTATACTGGGCAATATCCTTGCAAGTTTACAGGCCAAGTGTCTGAATAGCAAACAGTAGGAAATAGGTTGTTTTCATTAAGGGTAGCTAATCTGAACCTTTACCAACAAATCAGTTCCTAGTGTATATCCTGATTCTATTGGTAGAGCCTCTGTACCCTACTCTACAGGGATGCCTAATCTCCACCTTTACTGGGGAAAATAATCTGCACTAATTCACCAAAAAGTCTAGCTAGGCTAGACTTGCCTAGTAAAATTTTCCTTCTTACCTTTTATACCAGCTTCCTCTGAAACTTTTTCCCAAGCTTTAGTCAACAAATGGCGCTTAAAGTGATTAGGATGCCTTTTATCATATATAATGGGTTTTCATCTTAGTTCTAAAATAAGTTTCTCAGTGAATTCCATCTTTGAAACTTTGCTGTTTGCGTTTTGCCGGATAAGTTGAATTATTTTAATGCATGCGTCAAGCCGTCATAACGCAGAAATGGGCATCGGACAACGCATGGAACTTGACGGGTCGTGCAAAAATGCGCATTTTTGCATAAAATCGCATCTGTGTGAACCTAGGGTTAAATTGCGTTTTATTTCGCCGTTCTAAGAACGTCGTTTTAACTGAAAAAGCGGCTTATGAGAGATTTCCTTAGCCAGATAAAATTTCAAAGCCACAGATAAAATTTCAATCAACCAGCACAACAAAAATGGAAAATATACTTTCGAATGTAGAAAAACAAGCAATGCAGTTACTAAAGGAAAGGGACTCTAACAATGAGCTCCTACTGAAAGCTGTGGCAGAAGATGTTTTTATATCAGGAAGATCACAGATATGTTTTGCACTTGCTAATGGTGACTTAGAGATAGGAAAAGTAAGTCTGGACGTATTTTATTCCCTTGTCCATTGAATTTTTTTTTAAGAAGGCAGTTTATTCAGTGTTTTTTTTATTACACAAGGTCTATTGGACACAAGGAAAATGGAAATTTTTGGTAAAAGTCTAGTTCAGCAACTTTTTTCCTATTTCGGAAAGGGGTTTTGTTAGGAAAAAAAAACTTTACGGGATGGGTCTATATGCTAAAGTATGCTCCGGTAAGGTGTTTTCAAGTATCTATCTCCACTCTTTTTCCCTCTATAGGGCAGTGACTTTTGCTGACCTTTAAAGATTTTTGTGTTATAAAAGTGGAACCGTGCAAAAAAGGTCTTTTGCTTAAATGAAGTACAAAAAGCCTGTTTTCAGCTTCACAACTTTGCTCAATCCTAATTTATGAGGTTTTAAGGATCTGCAAATACATTTCCTGAGTTTTGAAAAGAAAATATTGATATGGCTTGAAATTTTAATAAAATAATAGGAGCTGCATCTTAAGAACTAAAACCAGAGAAAAAGAAAAACTGAAAATTCCTATAAAATTTTCTTTTGTCAAAATTTCAATAGGTTAGGAAAGAGACTTGTCAAGTAAGCACATTTTTAACACTTAGAAATCACAAGAGGGTTAACTTAACGAAAAACATATACGAAAAACAAATCACTACCATTTTATAAATGAACGACCCCATCAACAAAATCTACAAAATTAAATAAATCAATAAACTTGTTTTCTGTCATGTTTTTTTTATTTTAAAACTTGGCGTCCAAAAGTAAAACTAAAGTTGTTGATCGGATTGTGTGGCTCTGTTCGTTGTTCAAAGAACGACGGTACGAAGAACAAAGAACGGCATTTAAAAAAACGGCTTATTAACGAAACATTTCATAGAACGGCGAAAACGAACGGCTTAATTGTAAAACCGAGGATTTGATTTCCATAGAACGACGAAAACGAACGCAGCTAATGTCTGGTTTCCAAACCTTTAAGCGACGTTCACAAGTGTGTCTAGCTAGAATCTCATGTCTAGACACGTGTCTAGCCAGAATCCAATGTCTGGGCAACGACCGTTCACATGTAAAATTCGGTGCTTAGCTAAAACTACAAATTTAGTTTCAAAGTGTCATTTCTAACCAATCAACAGAGCTTATGCGGGAAAAACTATCAAATATTATAATCCCTATTTTCACTGTCACAAGCTAATGGATGAGATAAGCAAAACAATTGCCTTAGCGTGCATCATTATTATGTCTGGTGTTGTATATTTGCCTAAAATGAAAAAAAACAATTAAAAAGAAAACAAAAATTAAATTTCAGTTACAAATGTAAAGAAATATTATGAAAATAGCGGATCTTAATACATTCTGATTGGCTGTAATCGAAAATCCTAGACATTGAGTTCTAGAGGCTAGAACTCAATGTCTAGCCAAGCGCCTTGTCTAGCGTGTCTAGCTAAGCGCCGAATTTTACTTGTGAACAGTCGTTTGACATGGGATTCTAGCTAGACACGCTTGTGAACGCCGCTTTAAGGATTTCAAAAACTTAGGCTTCTGGCAAACTTTTTCTTTCTTCAAAATGCAACATTTTTTCATTTTGTTTTCAGTTTCAATTTGTAGTAAGTGCACTGGAACTAAATGTTCATTTTTTTCAGCAATTTCATGAAGAGACAGTCTTGTGCAAGACCACTTTTGGACCAAAACCTCCTCATGCTCAATAAGCTTAATGAAGTAGGCCTAGGCTAGATGTTAGGTGGCTACTTTTATGGCATTTAAGAAGCAATTAGAATTGCTAAAAAGAACATTATTAAAATATGTTATAATTTAAAAATACTTGAGAGTATATCCAGATACAATTTGCTATTGAGAGGGAATATTATAAAATATAAAGAGTAGGCTAGACTTGACCTAGCATCAGTACATTTCTTCATTTATGCTCTTTGTGATGTTGGACATCCACCATATGGCTAATATGGGAGTAAAGTTCATTTATGATGCAAATGGATGTTATATTTAGCTTGAGGATGCAATTCCAGGTATAGGCCTATAGGCTAGGCTATTTGCACATTAGGGGGGGGGGTATATATTATATGAATATATAGGTTCTAAGAAATTCATGAATTTCTTAGAAAGACACAGAAAGAAGTGTAGATAAAGGTTCTCCCCCTGCAAAATGTGTTAACTAAGCTAGGATATTCTGCATATTATGGAGTAAGAATTGTTTTCTTAATATGTTTCCTTATGTCCAGCTGGACTCCTAGGCTTATAATAGCCTACTGGTTGTCTGGTTGGCTAATTTAAAGATTTGTATATATAGCCTATACACTGTCAAAATAGCCATCTGGTGGTATCCCTGTGATGTTTATTGTCAAATTTGTAACAATCCATCCCCTAATGATCCCATAAGTATACTTAAACTATAGCCTAGACAAAACTTTCTTTGGTAAATTTTTGGCAGTTCATATTAAGCCTATTGACTTAGGAATAAAGTGAACATAGCCTACCACCTAATGACGTTTTTTTATCCTCTTTATGAATATAATAATTGCTTCTATTGGAAATTCAAATTTACCCACACTTACCCCCCTAATGTGCAAATATATACCTTGAACTGTAACCACCCAAAGAAGTTATCAACACTAGTTAAACTATTGAAATGTGTTTAAAAACATTTAACTAGTTTATAAATAAGTTGGGTAAATTTGCAGGTGGCAATATAATTCAGCTAGGATGAAAGTGAAAATATCATTTGATGCCTTTTTTATGCTCTTTCATAATTCAATAAATGCTTCTGTTGCATATTGCATCTTGAGCCCTTATAGGGGTTCCTAAGGTATTTTATACAAATTATGAAAGAGCATAAAAAAACATCAAATGGTGTTCTCACTTTCTTCCTGGCTAAATGACATGGCTTACTGCAAAGTTACCATGAAATTTACCCACCCTCACCCCCTAATGTGCAAATATATATCCTAAATTGTTGACAGCAAAGCTTAAAATTGCAAAATTCAGTACTTTTGTCAACAGCATCTGAAAAGCTTGAGACATTAGGAAAAAGGGTTTATATTAAATTGTTTATAAGTATTTATGGAAGATGTTACTTTTGAACAACTTACCAACAAAGAGAAAAATCTCTAAAAAAAACAAAAAACAAACGAGACTGTGGCCAGTTTAGATAAAATACAAACCACGACAAACCCAACCGCTTCTATATATAAATTTACAACCACAGTATAACACAGAAAACCCGCACACACCGCAGCCACCGATAAAAAAAAAAACAAGATAAAACAAAAAACCACAAAAAACACCACCAAAAAAAAAAAAAAAATGTACAATCGCCGCAAACTGAGCCAAGTCGAGAAAAAATACTAATATATAGTTAATTCACTGAGGACAACAGAGTAACTAAGGAAAAAAAAAACTGTAAATTACTTTAATTATTCAGTTGCAAAATAATCCTTTTGTTAGCTATTACTGAAGCAAATCGTTTTGGTCTAGCAGGTAAAATAGTTCCCTGGTGATTATTTAAAATCTTTACTCCCTTATTGACTGTTGATTCATTCTTTAGAAGGTTATCATAAATTGGGTCAATATTTAAACTACCCGTATCCCTATTTATGGAAAGGTTAGCAAACGTATGTTTTTTAATTTCTATGGCTTCCCTGGCCCATTGGGTGTACCCCTTATCATTAGAAATAGCCAAAGCTTCATGAAATTTTACAAAATGATCTGGTTGAAACCAAATATGCTCTGCTAGAGCTGAAATAAAAGTTTCTGGAGGCTTGCTTAATTGTAGGGTTTTTCTATTGAATTTTAGTGTTCAAGAAACCTTTTAACAAAATGTTGGTGAGTCCTACCAATATATAACTTCCCCCAAGAACACAGAATTTTATATATCCTACTTACTAAGTTTCCCCAAGTTAAATCCTTACCAGAACTAAAAAAACTACCCATTGGCCTCAACGATTGGAAACATGTATCAATACCAAATTTACGTAAAACCCGTGAAAGTTTCTCACCCAAACCAGGTACATATGGTAATGAAATGAAGCTTTTTGATACAACTAAATCTAAAGACTGAGAAACCTCAATAACCCTACTATTATGTTTAACCCGTCTATTTTCAATTATTTTATCAATGAACTTAATTGGGTAATTATTACAAAACAAAATATCCCTCAAGTAAAGTAATTATAAATCCGAGGATTCCTAGGAACAAATTCTAAAAGCTCTATCCACTAGTAGAATTGCAACCCTCCTTTTCAACGACAGAGGGTGGAAAGAATGAAAATTTAAATACCTATCTTTGTGTTTTGGTTTTCTGTAAATCGAGAAAAGTAAATTGAGATCCCTTTTAATTAATAAAATATCCATAAAATATTATTTATTATTACTCTCAAACTCAACTGTAAAATTAATACTATCTTCAAAACTGGTTAAATTCTTACTTAATAGGTCTAATGAGTCCCATTCATGTTTCCGAACGCACACCACATCATCCCTGAACCAACCCCAGAAGCAGGGGGAGGTTCTAAAACTGTTTATAGTGGAGGTTTCAATGGCATCTATGAATAGATTTGCCAATAAAGGAGAAAAGGAAACCCCCATAGGTAACCCAAAAATTTGTCTATAAAACTCCCCTCGAAAACCAAAATAAAAAGAAAATTCATTTACCAGAATAATTAGTCTCATAATGACATCAATATCCAAACTGGCTAACGTCACATCCTGTATTAAATCAAAGTGTTTTTCTAATTTACTTTTTAAAATATCCTCGCACCTTTTTAAATCACAATTTGAATACATGGACACAACATCAAAACTGCAAAGAATTGAAGTCTCCTCCAGCGTGAAATTTCGCAATTTATTAGTAAGATCATTCAAATTTTTTAAATATGATTTTTGTGTTCCCAAAAGTGGACGCAAAGCAACCGACAACCATTTTCCTAATTTTGAAACAGGTGACAGAAAAGTTGACACAATGGGGCGGAGGGGGACCCAGTCTTATGAATCTTAGGTAGACCATAGATCTTGGGTGCCGAACAACCCCTATGATAATATTTGTTCTAAAACTGTGGGGTGATATGAAAATTACTTTCCATTGACTCTAATTCCCTTATTGTTGATTTTATATATTTATCTGTAGGATCAAAGTCAAGTTTTTTGTATGTAATAGTGTCTGAAATAATGGAATTCATATTATTATTATAGTCTTCAGTGTTCATAATTACGAATATGTTTCCCTTATCGGCTCTGGTGATAGTAAGTAATTTATCCTTTTTCAAATCTGAAAGGATTTTAATGCCATTTTTTTGTGAAATGTCTTTACCAATTAAGTTCATATTAAAGGTGTTTAGTTTTCTTACGATCTCAGCTTTGAGTTTTTGAGGAGTATAAACCTTATCTATAGAAGCCATAAGTCCTGACTACACCTTTGAAATTATTTTTGAAGATGAGACTGGTGTTGGAACACAAAACTTGAACCCTTCGACAAATGGGCTTCCTGTTGAATACTAAGATGCTTAGAAGAAAAATTATTAATTGCGGGACCCAGACACTGACGAGGATAAAAAAAATCTGAATCTTGGAAATTCTCAAACAAAAGTTTATTGAACTTGTCAACCAAACAAACCTTGGACAAATGAAAATCATGGCGAAAAGATATAATGGCCTTTTCCTTAATTCGTATAAAACTGTCAAATGGATGTTTATTTCTTAAAATGTTTTCAACATAATTTAAGTCCTTAGACAGTTGAAAACGTCTTTGTTTTTGTTCCTAAATTAAGTGATTTAAAGCTATTAGGCTTAATTTATTTATTAATTTTATTTCATGTTCAGTTACAACATAGTTACCTATGTTAATAGATTTCGGAATTACTGATTCCTTTTTGCAATTTTTTAAAAAAATTTTTGAATTTAATAAATTTGTACGTTTTTTAAATAAAGACAAATAATAATTTACAGAATCGGCTAATTTTTTTTTTTCTTGTTCTTCTTGTGTGTCTTTCTTGCTGAAGACGCCTTGTTTGTATACAGGCGAAATATCCGCGTTGTTTTGTTTCTGTTGTTTTCTTTTCTCTCCACTGGCCACAATCTCGTTTTTTTTTTTTTTTTATAGATTTTTCTCTTTGTTGGTTTTTTGTCATGGCTGGCCAGTTCGGGTTAAGATCTTTCATTGAACAACTTATGGTAAATTTGCAGGTGGCAATATAATCTAGCTAGGATGAAAGTGAAACAATTATTTGATGCCTTTTTTATGCTCTTTCATATGTCAATAATTGCTTCTGCTGCAAATTGCATCTTGAGTACTTACATGGGCCCCAAAGGTATTTCATTTTTGTAACCACACAAAGAAGTTATCAACAATAGTTAAGCTATTGAAAAGTTGTAGTTTATGAATAAGTTGTTTACCTGTAATATATTCCAAAAATTCATATTTATAACAATTCAAACCTTATTTATTAGGCAACTCAAATATAAAATGTTTTCCTGCTGTTTCATGTTTTTCAAATGCTGTTGACAAAAATAGCACTACATTTTGCAATTCAAAACTTTGCCATTGACAATTCATGGTATATTCCAATTCAGGGTATATATTTGCACATTAGGGGGTGGGAGTAGGTAAATTTGAATTTCTGAGTGGAACAGTTACTATATTTGTAACAGCATAAAAAAAGGCATCAAGTGGTATGTTCACTTTATTTTAAGTCAATAATATGAAGTGCCAAAAATTTACCCTTTCTTATGCTTTTTATTAGCCTAGGCTAGTTAAAGTTATGTTTCTGACAGCTCATTCCCAGTTCCTCTGATTATCCTAGGCTATATAGTCATAGTATAAGGGATAAAACTAAAAAATAACAAGAAACAATCAAATTTGTACCAGAGCTGCATCTAGTAGAGACAGGGCTATAGAGGGCAAGCATCTCAGGCAGCACACCTATAGGGCAGCAAAACAAGCTAAAGGTCAAATTTTAAAGAAAAGCATCCCAAATGAAGTATTAATTCAATTTCTAAAATGATCTAAATTACAATTCCCAAATTTTTTAAAGCCTAATCACATGTTTTTAGCCTAGTAGCCTCAGGCATTTTCCTTATGTTTTGTTTTAATGGTTTATTTGTGCATTAGGATGACTGAACAATGTAATGGGCATGGGGGAGGTTTTGATGGTTGTCTTTTGCCTAGCTAGATCAATAACCTAGGTAGACTGCCTGTCAGGGTTGCTATTAGCCAAAATGTTTGGGGGGGGGGGGAGGAAGAGATTTTAGGCCTACCAACTGGCTGGTCATTTTTACTGACTTTTTGTTAAAAATTAGCATACCGTCTGTTTTGAATACAGTAAAAATGTTGTATTTACCAACCAAGATTCAGATTTTGGTACTTTTCATGTCACTATTTTAATGCTGTTTATTTGACCAAATGGAAAATTGTAGCACCATCTGTAAAATCATGGCAGGAGTTGGTAAAACTGCTGTGTGTACCAACCAAGTTCAAAATTTCTTTTGATGACATGTCAGCATTTGTTTGGTCTTTATTCAACCAAACAAAGAATTTAAAGGTGTCAGAAAAGTTGTCATGCAATGGTTCACAATTTTACTGATTTCTTTTTTTACCAAGTGACCAAAAACATTGGTGGGGGGAGTCCCATACTTAAAAGTAATACTTAGGCCATTACTCCATTTTGAAACAGTTTTGAAATGAAAGTAGTAAGCTTGAAGCTACAGAAACTAATATTTATTGTTAGCCAACATTTTTCTCAAAATTATTGGGAAAATCTGCTGAAAAGTGTTTCTAAAAATTGCTGAAACAAAAGCTAGAAATTTTTTTTGTTTCTTTTGAATAAAGTCTTTGCATCCATATTCATCCCTGAAAGGAGTATTGAATTTATTAAAGAGAAGAAAAAAAAATGTATTTCCAACTTTGATATTTATGATTATATAGTAGGTAGATTGTTGAGTTTTATACTATCATAGGCAGTGCGGTAGCACTGCCCAAGTAAAGAGCAATATGGGCACAATGTATTCTTTTTTGTTTTTTACCAGGGCACTTTTTATCATAGACCTTTAAGGGTAATTTGTTTGGGATTTTGAAATAGCCCATTAGGCACTATGTGAGTACTTTTAATGCTACCACTACAGTTACTGTAACTAATGATGCTAAGGATATTAAGGTGAAACTTTTAGGGAATATTAAGGATAAGTTTCAATTAAACAAAAAACCTGTATGTATATAGGTTTTCAAAAGGGCAAATAAGCAATATCATAGGCAGCACCACCCTATAATAGCTAAAAATATCCTTGAAACTTTTAAAGGAGCTAATTTGATTCAAAATTAAAAGTTCTTATGTGCTTTTTAAGGGTAAACAGAGATTGGAGGGCAAGCAGCCCTTCTCTCATGCCCATTCATTTTCCAAATGCATCCAGTCAAAATTTTGGGATAGCTATTTTGTTCAGTATAGTAGAACAGTCCATGCAACTATTTCTTTAGGGATATTGGGCTTTTCAACCCCCCACAGTCATGTAATTGGCCTATTATGCTTTAAAACTAAATGTTGTTTTAAACTAAATCAAAAGGCATTGTGTTTTTGGTTGCCATTAGGACACCTCAGCAATATATTGAGAACAACTGGGGCTATTAAGTTGAAACTTTTGGGGCTTCTACTATTACTACTTATGCTCCTACAATTTAAATAAGTAAAAAGAGTGTAAGAGTGTAACTGCAAGCAATAATGACAGGTATGTTTATTCGCCTGTTTTGAACTTTATCCAAGTGAATTTTGAAGCGGGAATTGACGACGATATCATCGTGAGGCATGCAGTTGATTTTTTAGAGAATTCGGCTGTTTCAACTGCAAAGATTGAACTTTATTCAGCTACAGTTCCAGATGACTGTTGTCCTAAGCGCGTTGGTAATAAAGCAATTACAAACAATATCAGAGATATGATTGATTTAATCCGGAAATGTGATTCTGAGAACATAACTATTCCTATTTATGTGATCCGACTTCCAACCAAAGTTCCTACCATACCGGCTGTAGCATATTCACGCTTAGCTACCAAGATTAATAAAATTGGCCGAACTCTAGAAGTTATTGATTCTAAGCTCACAAATTATGATATGAATTTCCCAGCATTACCTACTGTCCCTGCAAATGATAATCTAGTACAGTTGTTATCTCGAATGTGCCTAAGGTTTTGAATAACCCAGCAAAACATAGAGAGGTAATTGACAAGATCTCCGGTCATGAGGCAATTAGCAGCATATGGTCATCTAACGATAAGCTTGTTGTAAGAATTGATAATTTTTGCAAGGCTGTGCCCTCAGTTTTAGCGAATTCTAAAGCCAAACTTTTTGAAAAGAAATATTTTGGTCTATTAAAGGGTATAGGCACTGATTACGATATCTCTCGCCTTACTGAATACCCTGGAGTCTCTGACGTAACAAGGCTTGGAACTTCCCATGTACTCAGAATTTCGTTTTTAGATGTTGCAACTAAGATCAATACCATTAAAACTGGATTGAAAGTTGATTATGAATTTTTGCGCGTTTTTGAGTATTTTCAGATCCCGCGTTGTTGCCATAGATGCCGTTCTCCTGACCACGTAGTTGCCAACTGCAGAAGCCCAGTCGTGAAATGCTCCCAATGCTCCGATCCACACAAATCATCAAAGGACTCTCCCTGTCAGTTGTCCCCTAAATGTGCTATTGCTACCAAAGGTATTGCCAAATGATATCTTTGCCTATCTCTATTTGTTCTTTTAATATTAATGGGACCAAAAATAAGGACATTTGTATTGATAATCTTCTTGATACATTTGATGTAGTCCTTTTTCAAGAACATTTATTGCCGGCTGTGAGCGTAAATTTCCTTCGATGTAGCCCCGGCCACATTGTTTTTTCTACAAATGCCCGAAGAACTCGTGGTCGTCCCTCCAGTGGGTTGGCATGCCTGCTGAATCGGAAACTCTCTTCCCTTTCCCCACAGTGTTACGGATCTGATGATATTTATTTAGCCGTCAGGATTGGTGATCTTGTACTAGTCAATCTTTATTTGCCACATAATAAGAATAATCTTGCGTCATTCACCCATTTTGTTAAAGAGTGCAAAAAATTGAAAAATTTGGTATCAGGTATTGAGAAACTTGGTTATGATTGGCTACTAATGGGTGACATGAACTGTGACATGACAATGTCCTCCCCCAATCCGATTCACTGCTCGAGTGCCTCCCCCTTGGTTTTCGGATTCTGACAAAAGATCTTCCATTTACTTACATACATGCCAGCAGCTCCTGGTCTAACCTCGACCACTGTATATGCTATGCTGGTGTTACAACTTCAACTGTCCACGTTGATGAAGATGAAAGAGATTATGACCACATATCCATATCTCTGTGTGTGTCAGTCACATCTAAACTAATAATAAATGCTCCCCAATCCATAGAAAAAAAGTGGTTTCAACATTGAAATTGGAATCATTGTGATTGGCCTCTATATGTGGCCACGCTTGCAAGCCTGCTGAGTACCATTAATGTGCCTTATAACCTTCTCTGTTGCGGAGTTACCTCACCCAGTGCTCGTTTGCAATTGAATACGTATTATCATCAAATTATTTTATGTTTGAAAAAAACTGAACAAGTAGCTGTCCCAATTGAATGTATTCGGTCCAACACGCGAAAGTTTGTTTGGAATTATGACCCTCTTTTGAAAAAAGTGAAAAATCAGGCAAAGCTATGGTTACGGATTTGGATTGCTTGTGGGCGTCCCTCTCGTGGTACTGTTTTTGATATTAAACGTAAAACGAAAACAGCTTATAAAAGACAACTGCGGCCCGTCCGTGAAGCTGGAGTTAATTTTCCAAACAGTTCGAAAGAGTGGAAGTTTGTGACGAATTCTTCTAAGTTTACTGATTATAAGAGTGATAATATTCTGCATTCAGCTTGGATCCAACATTATTCTAATATTTTTTCCCGTGTTAATTTTGCTGTACATAGCCGATATTCCCAACTCCTTGCTAAGTGTGCCTTCCCGAAAAAATGCAACAAAAGCACGTCCCTCCTGTGTCAGCTGAGATAATTACTGATTCGATCAGGTTGCTGAAGTCTCAGTCTATTGATATTGATGGTATAAGTGTTTTTCATTGACGGAAAGATTCTCAGGAACTTGTAAAACATTTGCAGCTACTTTTTCAAATGTGTCTTTGCTGTTCTTTAGTGCCTGATAGTTTCCTATGTGGTACTGTTACCTCAATTGTAAAGAGAGGAAAAGACGCAAATAAATGTGATTCTTATAGGCCTATTACTGTTGCCTGCAATATTGGCAAACTTTTTGAATATGTGCTTCTTCCTTACATTATTGATTTTGTGAATTATGATGCTAATCAGTTTGGATTTAGAAAGGGGATTTCTTGTCAACATGCACATCGGGTGCTTCCTCTCCTTTTTAAGGATGCACAAACAAAAGGTCAATCATTACATATATGTGCTTTAGACATATCTAAAGCTTTCGACAGTGTTGTGCACCCTCAGGCTTTTTATTCTTTACATCAGCTTGGTATAAACCCATCGATTATTTCTCTGTTACGTTTTTGGTATTCGAATTCATATGTGAGATTGAGATCGAATGGATGTGCTTTTGGAAATATTCCTGTTAAATGCGGGGTTAGGCAAGGAGGAGTTCTTTCGCCTCATATTTTTAATGCTTGTATTTCGAGTGTGATTAATAAGATTCCCTCCAGTTGTTTTTTTGGTTTTTCGGAAGTGTCTTATTTAGCATATGCTGATGACCTCCTCCTGATTAGTCGGTCCAAAAGGAGGCTTGAACGGAATGTTAGCATGGTTGGATCTATGCTTAGTGAAATAAGCCTATCATTAAATACTTCGAAATGTGAATATTTACTCTTCAACGCTGTTAATCCCCCTGCTACTCCCCTTGCTTGCAACACCTTTATGGTACCTAGTGTCCCTGTTATCAAATGGCTTGGTATTTCTATATGTGAATCCGTAGGAACCATCCAGCGTAAATTTATTTGTGATTCGAAGGATAAGCTTAAAGCTGGTTATGCGAAAATAGTTGCAAACCGTGGACGTTTTAATAGGCATGGTCTTGCTAAACTCTACTGTATTTTCTGTGACCATGCGATTTTATCCGCTTCTGGGCTGTATCTGCTTTTTACTAAGCATGATCTGAAACAAATGAAGGTTAATTATTTTAGATACTGTAAGTTCCTATTGTATTTGCTGCTTGCTGTGTGCAATAGGCGCCTTGTTGGTCATTATGGTGCAACAGCAATTCTGTCCTCGCTTGAAGCGGTGCAAGCAAAGATCAGTCAGGATGCTAGTTTTCGGTTGGGCCCACATCACAGTCTTATCCGTTTTTTTTTACTAGTGATTATATTTGTGGTTAGATTGTCGTTTTTTTTGTTTTTTTTTTTTTTTTATTAATACACTATTTTACATTTATTGTACAGTGGGTTAAAAATAAATAAATAAATAATATTACGTTTTATCTTTCAGGTCAACCTCAGGAGTTGTAAAATTAAATCAAAAATAGGTTTTGTAAAATAGAGAATTTACCATAAATAACTGAGTTCTCAAAACAAGCAAAAATTAATGTGAGTAGGGCTAATAAGCCCCATGCCTTTTCAAGACCAGAACATAATTTGCACTTTACTGAAAACAAAATACGTTTTAAATATTTTCACTTTTTTTTACTTTAGCCTAATAAACAAAAAATTATCAAATCCTTAAGGGATAAATGTCCATATATATAAATTAAACTAAAAATTCATAATCATTTTGCTTTTCAGTAAAGTGCAAATTATATTCTGGTTTTTGCTTGTTTTGAGTGTCACTCAGATATTTATTGTAATTTCTCTTGGTTTGTAGAAAAAGCTTTTAAAATTAATTATATAAAAGTAATTTTTTCAACTAAGAGCAAGGAGCAATATTAAAATATAATACAAATAGAAATCATCCTGTATATGAAGGGGACTGTCCCCTCCTCAAACCTTTCTTCTAACTTTTCTTATTCTTATAACTTTCTTATATCTTTCATTTGAAAAAAACCTTTTATTTATTAATTTCTGCTTGTTTTTAAGTTGTACCTGAAATTCTGTCCACCTCCCTGGGAAATTTTTCCCCCCCCCCCCTCCAATAGAAAATTCTCCACCACGTGAAACTGCCCCATGGAGGATTTCTCCTGTAGAAAATTCTCCATGGATAATTTCTACGACAGGAAACCCCCTCCCCCAAGGAAAATACCCCTAGACAATTCCAACCCTGTGGAAAATCTTCCCTATGACAGTTATCCTGGGACATCTCCAGATGTAAAATTGAGTGGCAAAAAGAAAGTAAGACAAATAAAACAAATTCAATATATAAATTCTGGTAAATTCCTCCCCATGTAAAAATTTCCCTGGAAAAATCCCCAGGAAACTTTCCTCCAAATGTGGAAATCCCCCCCCCCCACTGAATTTTGCCCCCCTGCTGAATACCTACCGCCCTCCAAAAATCTCAATACATTCCCCAATGACAAATACTATATGTATACAATAGGCAAATTGCATTTTACCTTTCATCAGCAACTGGGGGTTGCTGATGAAATATCATCTGCAGAGGCATAATTGTTTTTTTTTTTTTAACTATACTGAACAAGATGTCCCTCTCAAAATTTTTATTGGATGTCTTTCGGGGGAAAAGGAGGGTGAAAGGGGTCTAGTTGCCCAATAATATGTTTGGTCACATAAAAAGGACACAAGAACTTTTAATTTCTGTTTGAATTAGGCCTCTTAAAATGTATGACCATCATGACCATCAAAAATAATTTAAATTTTTTGAATTAAAATCAACTTGGCAGAAATGAACAAGTTTGAGAACCATGGCTAAGTAGAGTAAAGCCAGGAGAGAGTGTCTCTGTGATAGGCGAAATTAAGGTTGTTTTGTAAAAAAAGAAAAAATCGTATTTCTTTTCATTAAATGAAGCTTGGTCCCCTGATCCTACCATTTGATTGTGGATTCAAGTCCCCTATCAATACAGTATGGTTTCAGAAAGAAACCACTTTGTTGTCTTCATTGTGGTATCTGATTACAATTATCACCTGTCCAAAAAGCTTAGGTAAGATTTCGGCTAAGTCACCTTAGTGCCATTTATTCCAAATATTTATGTTCATGTATCTATAATTTCAGTCAGCAAACAATCTATGAAAAATATTAGGGGGGGGGGCTGGGAAATGAGTTTTCCTGTAGTTGTGACACACGCACACATGCACACACACACACAATCTATATATGTTTTCCAGAGAAATTGCCTACAGATTGTTTTGGGTACATGACTAACTGACAATATCTCAAATAGTAAGCTGAATGAAAACTGTGGTTCAATTCTGCTTTCTAGGGCTATAATGAGATAAAGGATGACATGCTGAGACACATTCTGCAGAGGAAGTGTGACAGATTGTCAAAGATTTGCTTGTTGGCCTAGGGTCAAACAAAAAGCAAATCATCCCCAAATGGGGTGAGAGGATGTCATAAGGAAATATTTATGGGAAATGGAAACTTCTTTGGGGGGTTATTTATATATATACATATATATATATATATATATATATATACCTTTATTGTCTTTTAATAAGATAGATATACATCACTTTGACAATGCACCACACCCTCAAAGCCCACATAGTCTAAGATATAGCACTAACGAGTATGCTTCTCAGTTTTTTTTTCATCTCTTTTCTTTATGCATTGTATTTCCTTGTTAATGGGTAGTTGTATTCTTAACCTATCAAAAGTATTATTGGATTTCAAAAAAGTGAGATCATTTGAATGGACATATTATTTAAAAAATGGGAGGAAAAGGTTAACTAACCATAAACAGGTTTCTGGTAAATAGAAACACTGCTTATCTTTTAGTTTTGCATTTAGCCTAGGGCTGTATCTGAGACCATTAGGGTGGGGAGATAAGATGTATTATCAGAACAGTGAAAGTAATATTTGGAAAGTATCAATTAGGGAACCAGGTATATAGAAGGAGTGCCGTTATTGATGTTAAAAGTAAAGATCACCATCTAGTAGTGTCAAGAGTTAATTTAAAGCTGAAATATCAGAAGGGTAACTACCTCCAGGAAGTTGTGATGTTGGTAGACTCCAGGATAAGAATTTGAGAGAAACTTTCCAGGAACATGTGGATAATGTGGAAGATGGTTGGAATAATTTTAGAAAAATAATTTCTGAAGTTGCTGAAGGTGTCTTAAGGAAGAAAGCTAGAACTGCAGCTAAGAATATTAGTGAAAAGGCTCTATGTTTAATAGAAAGGAGAAAGGACTTGTACAAGAATTATCTGATTCATAGATCATATGAAAACAAAAGGAATGTAAAGAAAGTGGAGAAAGCATTAAAATATGAACTAAGGAGGTGAGAAGTGGAGGCCATGGATAAAATTGCCGAGGATCTGGAAGATACAGCTAGGCGGTATAATAATAAAATACTGTACTGGCATGTTAACAAATTGAGAGGGAGTAGTCAATCTGGACTTGGTCCAGTTAAAGATAGGAATGGGGCCGCAATTAGCGATAAGGAAAAAACTAAAGAGAGATGTGCCAAACATTTTGAGAATTTGCTTAACCAAGATAGAGTTACAGGAAAAGAAATAGAGGAAAACGAAAAAGTTTGTGATACCTTGGATGTGAAGGAAGATTTGTTTTATGAGGAGGAATTAGCAACAGCACTAAAAGGAATAAAAATAATAAGACTCCAGGTGCTAATAGGGTGGTAAATGAGTTTCTTAAATATGGGGGCTCTGATGTTAGAAATAAGTTACTGAAGATTATGAATATGATTTTTGGAAAAGGGGTAGTACTTAATGATTTTAGGAGAACCTTAATTAAGCCAATTTATAAGCAAGGTGATAAGAGTGAGTGTGGTAATTATCGAGGCATTAGTCTGGTCTCTGTAGTTAGTAAATTACTTAGTAATATGATACTTTTTAGACTGAGAGATGCTGTAGACAAAGTTTTAAGAGAAGAACAGTGCGGTTTTAGAAAAGTTAGAGGATGTGTTGACCAAATTTTCATTCTTAGGCTAATAATTGAGAAGTGCCTGAGTTTTCAAACATCTTTGGTCCTCAGTTTTATAGATTATGAGCAAGCGTTTGATTCTGTTGATAGAAGGGCTTTAGTAAAGGTTTTATCCTTCTATGGTATACCAGCAAATACATTAAAGTGATTAGTAGCAACTGGTTTTGTATTAAATCAGGAGTTAAGCAGGGTTGTCTTCTATTCCCCTTTATATAGATTATTTTGATGGACTTTGTCTTAAGGAGCACAGGAAAGGCAATGGGAGGCCACGGGATCAAATGGGGAGGAAAAAGTCTCCTGGACTTAGATTATGCTGATGACTTAAGCATCCTAGATGAAAGTGAGCAAAATGAATGAAGTTTTAGAGGTTTTGCGAGTTCAGGGTGCTAGAATAGGTTCGAAAATTAAGGTTAAGAAGACTAAGTCATTAAGGCTAGGAATAAGTGAAGATGAAAAGGTGACGTAGGGTAATGAAAAGATTGATCAGGTGGGCAGCTTCACTTACTTTGGTAGTATTATTAGGAAAGATGGTGGGAGCAGTTGTTAAAAGTTAGGAAAGATGGTGGGAGCAGTTGTTAAAAGTAGAATAGCCAAGACTTAGGGTGTTTTTTCACAGTTAAACAGGCTGGGAAGAATAGGAAGATAAGTCTGCAAACCAAGATTAGAATATTTGAAGCTACAGTGATGACAGTGGTCAAATATGGCTCTGAAGAATGGAAGCTTCGTAAAACGGATGAAGACTTGCTAGATGTTTTCCAGAGAAATTGCTTAAGGATTGTTCTGGGTACCCAGCTGACTGACCATATTTCAAACTATAGGCTATACAAAAAATGTGGTTCAATACTGCTCTCTAGGGCTATAATGAAAGAAAGGTTGAGGTGACTAGGGCACGTTGTGTGGATGAAGGATGACAAATTGCCAAAGATTGTTCTTTTTGGCCAACCGTCTAGGACTAAACGGAAAGCAGGTTGTCCTCGTCTGGGGTGGGAGTACGTCAGAAAGAAAGATTTAAAGGAAATTGGGAACATTGTGGGAGGGTGTAAAAAGGGAGGCTTTGAATAGATTGGGGTGGAGGAAGAGCTTGCATAGCTGTGTTGGCCTCAGGCAGCTTAGTGATACTGTGAGTTGTTAGTAGTAGTATTAGTAGTAGTAATATAACTACTCTCTTGTTATTCTAGCATTTACTTCAGAAGAGCTGCTCCCCTATACTGTTGCCTTAATTATTTGCTTATTCTCTGTACTGTAAAGTGCTGTCGAATTCTTAAGAGTAAAGTTGATTTAATTGCTTAACATGACCCAAGCACCTGTAAATACAACAATATATGCCCAAAAGTAGAGCAAAGCAAGACAGCACTAAATGTAAGCACATAGCAAAGGCACCACTAAAACTATTAAGCACAAACTCAGTGGAATGCTACATTGTCCTTCTTCTGAGGATGCTGTTTTCCTAATAAGTCTAACCAGGTGGGTTAGATCATTAGTCTATCAGCTTTTTTTTGTGTCACTGTGCCTTTTTTGGGACTCTTTTTTGCATTTGGTGTGGGCTGGGTAGGGCTTGAAAACCAAGCTGCCAAGCTTGATTGATTTTGTTTACCATCTTGGAGTTTGATGGCTTCTGCATTTAGGTAATCTGTTTTGGAATGGATTGCTCAATCTGATTTCCTACATGAAAGTCTAACCCTCTTATTTTGGACCATCAGTTTGTCATCTTTAGCAACTGTTTATACTTGGGGCTGTAAGCACCTTTTGACAGTCGTTTTCCTTTTCCTAGGACTGCTAGGTATCACTAGATACTTTGACCAAATGAATAGAATGTAGTCCTTTAGAATGTCATCTTGCACAGTGGTAGGAATGATGATTCTCAAACCTTTGAAGATAAGGCAATTTCACATTGAGATATTTGGGAAATACTCCTGTACTAGAGTATAGTGTTTGGGCATGGTCTCATGTTTTTGGGTCATCTCTCCAAGATGACAGTCTTCAGTTATTGGAGCTCATGATCCGCCATGGTCCATTGTCTAATTTCCTCAAGTCTGCTGTCTGTGGCAGGCATGGATTTTACAAACAAATGTAGAAAGATTTTGATTTGTTTGTGTTATTTATCATCAATTTCTGGAAGATATAGTCTTGAGAGTGCATCTGCAGCAGGGATTTAATAGCAGCCTGGTACTTAAAAGTCAAGTCATATTGTTGTAAATGCATCATGAGGCATTGAGTCCTTGTTGATGCTTTATGGAGAGGTTTGATTAGTATTGATTTGACTGGTTGATCATTTGTGATGACCTGTACTTTCCTTCCATATTGTGGGGGTGAAAATAGCAGCTGTCTTAGACTATGACAAAGAGTTCTTTCTCTAGGTGTGAGTAGGTTTGTTCAGATTTGTTCTGATGCATAAGGAAAGACTTTGTCACTTGTTGAGATTTTTACTCCTAGTCAATGTTTCAAGGCATTAACATCAAGCAAGCTCAAGGATTGGGCTGGAGCTGTTGAAGATAGCCATATCAGTTACTATGGACTCTTTGAGCAGATTCGGACATTTAGTGCAGAGTTCTTTCCATTAAAACTCGTTAGCTTTGTTCAGATCCTCTAATGGTTGTATCTGTGTCACCAGATTTGGGATACATCTTAGGATAAAGTTCTTCAGTGAAGGAGAATCTTGTTCTCCTCCCTCGATTTTAGAGTTGATATCTTGTTGATGGTGCAGATTTTCTTAGAGTATGGTCTGATGTCAGTGTTGCTCAAGATGCAATTAAGGAGAAGACTGAATAGACAGCAATGTAGTAAATTAATTTTTTTCTTTCAAGCATGTCTGTAAGTCTCCTTTTGTGCTCTCTTTATATAAATAGGTTGTCTTTGAGTTTTTATAGACATTGCAAGCCTTGAAACACCTTTTCCTCTCGAACTCATCCTGGGCATATACCCAAAAGAGTATCTACTCCAAAGGTACATGTCCTAGATTGCATTGAATGATGTGAGGTCTGAAGGTGTTTTTTTTTTGCACAAGCAAACAACACCTTAAGGTGGCAAAAATCTTTGAGAAGCACTCTTTACCTCTCAGATTAGCAATAGCGTCTTTGAAAGTTGGGATCAGGAAGTGAGGGTGCTTGATGGCCTAGTTGAGATCAACCAGATCAAGGCAAAGTCTCACACCTCCATCCCTTTTTTTCAACTATTACAATTGAGTCGACCCAATCAGTAGGTTCTTTCAGATTTTCTGTTGTTCCCAAAATTTCAAGTCCATCCAGCTCTTGTTTCAATTTTTTTGGCATCACAATAGGCCATTTCCTAGCAGGATATACTGCTCACATAGACCTTTCCTTGGGGTGAATCTTCCACTCACCTTATGTTTTTCTAATACCAGAAAACAACTATGTATTGTTTGAGAAGTGGTTTTATATCTGGCATTGACTTTCCGTCATCCAAGGCATCTATACTGAGGACAAATTTGATCTATCTAAAACATTTATCTGACCCCCTAAACGTTTTTGCACTATAAACTTTAAATTGGACTTTATTCCTGGTAAAGTTCCCAGGTTGATAAAATCAACAGAATTGTTGCCCATTTATCAAAACAATGCTTCTGGAATTTATGTGAATGACTTGGGAGATTAAGTTGAAATTTTCAGGATTTTTTTTATGGGGGTGGGGGACAAACGAATCTTGACTTGATGGAAAGGGGAATAATTTTTTTTAACTCCAATCTGATTAACATTTTTGGAACTCTAAGTCCCTTTAGGTCTAAATATTTGAAAAAAACTACGTTTTCTAAAGAGTTAAAGAGGCTGAGTTACAAGGTCGAACCTTAAAACGTACAGGGATTAGGAGGCACAGTTGGGGGGCTGCCGCCCCCAAAACCCCCCGCTTTTGCAGCCTTTAAATAAAAAAAAAATTTCTTTAAACTGAAAGTAAGGAGCGACATTAAATCTTAAAACGAACAGAAATTATTCCGTGTATGAAAGGGGCTGTGCCCTCCTCAACGCCTCGCTCTTTACGCTAAAGTTTTTATTGTTTAAAAAAAGAGTTGTGAGAAAGTCAAACTTTAGCGTAAAGAGCGAGGCGTTGAGGAGGGCACAGCCCCTTTCATATATAGAATAATTTCTGTTCGTTTTAAGATTTAATGTCGCTCCTTACTTTCAGTTTAAAGAATTTTTTTTTATTTAAAGGCTGCGAAAGCGGGGGTTTGGGGGCGGCAGCCCCCAACTGTGCCTTCTAATCCCTGTACGTTTTAAGGTTCGACCTTGTAACTCAGCCTCTTTAATTCTTTAGAAAACATAGTTTTTTTCAAATAATTTCTGCACGTTTTTGTACAGTTTATTACTTATTATTGCTTGACTAACTGTTAGCTGATTTGACAGCTTGCGGGCTTGCGGGCTCTTATAGGAAAACGAGCCTGCGTTTTCGCGGGCTCTTATAGGAAAACGATAAGAGCCCGGTTATAGCGGGTTCTTATAGGAAAACGAGGTTTTTCGTAAATGTAAATTCGGGGGATAATTTTTTCGGTCTGAAAATATCAAAACGCCCTAACAGGTCAAATTCTGCTTCGATAAGTCCTCATTCACCCGGATCAGTTGCCAACTGTGGCCTGTAGGCGTGGATAAGAAAAAAAAAGAAATGATGAATTTTAAGTGACTATATTTGGTTTTTTGAAAATAGGGAAGGAGTGATCAGATTGAGCTGAAATTTCGAGGATAAGCTCCCGGGCCTTAGGAAAGCTTAACCTCTAAAGCTTAACCTCAGCCCAATCGGACAACGTTAAAGGGGGGCTGTGGTGGGAGGGTCGAAACTTCCGGCCCAGTTTACCCCATGAAGATAAAGTCGGAGGAGGATGAAATTTTGCAAGTTTCTTAGTTTGAGCTTGGGCTACAAAATGCGATTACCACCGTCTCTCTGCGACCTCGCGGACCTGAAATCGCTTAACCGTGTGGTGGGTCGACTCTTTATAGAGGCACAAGTGTGCCTCCTTGAAATATTTTCCTGGTGAAGTAGCAATGTAGCAATGTAAATCCAAAGACACTGTTTGAAACCAGAATATCTAAATTGATTTTAAGCATTTTCTCTTTCACTTGAGGACCAACAACAATATCTTGGAAAGACAAGGGGGATTGATTTTAAACTTTTAGAGAATAGTGAGGGCCCAGGTTGGCTTGAAATTTTGACTTTGGAGGAGGGGTTGAGATAAATTATTAGACAATACACCTACCTAGGTGGTTAATATAGCATATCTGCACCCCAGATTTAGGAGTAAATATATTATTAAGGATTTATTTTAAAAAGATATGACTGAATATTATGATTTTGCCAAAAAATTAATTTTATTTCCAATATTTAGTTCTTAAGCAGAAAACCAAAAATTCTTCACATATATTCTTACAATTAACCAATAATGAATCTCTGCCAAGCAAAGAGCCATTATAAATTGAATTAAATTAAGTGTTTAAAAAAAAATCAAAGAAAATTTTAAAACCTAAAGCAAGCGAAAGTAAATTCATATACTGATTCAAACTTAAAACTAATAGAAATTCGTTTGAGTGAATAAATGAACCATAAATAAGCCCAAATTGGGTTGAACCCTAAACAAAACATGGGACGAACATAAATTACTACAAATAAAAGTTGGGCTACTCCCCCTTCCTCTAAGGTCTCTGAAAGCCAGGATATTATTTGTATTTTACTGGAAATAGATTATATTTATATATTTTGTTTTTCGGGTGGGGGAGGGGGGGGGGGGTTCAACGGCTGAAAGCCTTATCTCTCTGATCTACTTAAACGTTTTTGCACAACCCCCTGTGACAATCAGAATCTATTCATGTCTAAATGGTAAGGTAAATCAGAAGATAGTGTGTAGTACCAGGTTATCAAAATAGGGTATCTGCAATATCTTGGGAATGGATTGGGGTATCAATATGAAACTATCAGGGTTGGTTAGGGAGGCCTGGTGTACCTCAAATTTTTACTTGAGAGACGAGAAAGAAGAGGGTGGGAGGGAGTTAAAAAGGTTCTTTGTCTACCTAAATGTTTTTGCACTACATATTCTTATTGGACTTGTACTCTGTTCTTGGTTAAGTATAGGCTAACCAATATATATTCTTTGTTAAGATCCGTATATACTATGTATTGCTAGGTGATTAAAACGTCATATATGTAGTATCCTGAGTATGGCTTTGGGGATCGATTTTGATTCCCCAAGGAGTGTTGGGGGGGGGGGGGGAGGCTGGACCTTGAATTTTGATTTGGAGGGAGAGGCAGAGGTAATTAGAACAAAACCATGTATATAGGCTATCAAAATTACATATATGCTATATCTAAGGAAAGGCTTCAGAGAATTAAGTAGAAATTTTCAGAGTGTTGTTTGGGCAGGCGGAGGCAAGAGGACTTTATGTTTTATGTTGAAACAGCAGATGTGGAAGGCCAATACACACGTGTCTCCAATCCTCCTAAAAGTTTTGGGACTGTTAGCTCCAGAGGAACTTTGATTGAGGAAAAAATTCAAGGAAGGGCGAGGTGACTTTAAATATTATGTTTAGGGAAAGGGAAAAGAATGCAAAAAACATTTCTTTTTCTCCTAAAAATAGTTTTGTCCAGAAAAGAACAATAATTTTTTTTTTCTGAAACACATGAAACTTACATGCACAAGTTATTTGGTCAATGGGATATTTATTCACAGAAAAAAAATTTAAGTAATTTGCTTAATCCATAAATGGACCCAAAACGTTTCTTTCGAAATAGTTAAGACACAACATCTGATCAGCCAGCACTTTACTATTGGCTTGAAAATAATGGTCGCATGTTTGTTGACCAGGTTGGCCCCAATGCAGAAAACAAATTTGAGACTAGTTTAGGCAATGTTGGCAAAACTTCCAAGTGGAGCTTAATGAGGAAAGTAATTTTTGGAAGAAACTCTGATGTCTGATTAGTAATCCTCCTCCCCGTCTGTCCCTAATTCATAAGTAAAACTACTGTTAAAATTCCATTGGACAAAACTATTACTGATCGAAAATTTTGACTGAATATTGAAATGTTGTAAAAAAAAAATAAAAGTAGAATCCAATATTGTAATAGCCTACTTAATCAGGTCACTGCTATTAATGGACAGTACCAACTTGAAACTCCATGTTGTCATTGTTATACTACTGATACTAAGAGTGTTATAGAATTTTTTTTTTATCTTGGGGATTGCTGCCCTTTTTCTAGTGATAAGATCCTTTTATCAATGATATAACCTTTTATATCTTTTTCAGGCTATACCTCAGCCCTTGGTTCTACTAAAGTTTTGGAGCTTGGTGATTCGTAAGTATTTTGGATATTAGATTCTTATAAAATGGAATTTCTTTTTGAAGAATTTAGCCTATGATTCCTCATAAAGTACTGCTTGAATCATTTTTTTTTATTTACAGTATGGTTAAATAATGTTAAGTATAGTCTTTACAGGATAATGTTAAGTGTTTAAGCTGCCTTACATTAAGTATAATCTTTCACATTTAAATAGGACTAGTATACAATCCATAAAACCATCCTCAAAAATCACTAAAATTAAAGTATTCAGAGTTCTAAAACGTGTAATAGAGATGAAAGTTCAAGCTATGATCAGCACATAATTGAAAATTTATCAGTAACGTTTCAAGGATAGGGGTAATAATATAGACCTTTGGGACCAAAGTATAAGGTTTAAAGTTACGCAGGTTTTGTAGGAAAGTTTAAATGAGGTGGGAAGTAAAACCTATAATTACTGCCCTATTTTACAAATTCTCATGTTGACTTTTTTTATTTTTGTGTTCTAAGTTTGACAAATATTCTTTTTGTAAGGTTTATTGTCGAAGTAAAAAAAACAAAAAAAAAAAACAAACTAAAAACTCACTGAACTTAAAAGAAGTACAGTCATTGGTTCAATGTCTATGCTGAGAACACAATATCCAGCCAAAAAAAAGGATATTCTTTTGGAAATCGGAAAATCCTTGACTAGCCTGTAGAAAGCAAAAAGATAAGTTTACAAGGCTTCAATAGTCTTTCAATGGCCATGATATCTATAGCTTTTAATACATGGTATTGATTATCTTAAAAAAATCAACAAAGCACACTTTTCAGTAAAGCACTAGTTTTTCTGAATTGTTCCAAGATAAGGAAATGTCAGTTTATTTGACCTACTTTTGTAGTTATATGTTGCACAAACTGCGAAGCAGTAGTTTTTTGTCCGTTTTAAGTTTCAATTTTGCTTCAATATTTTGAAAATATCATCTTCGAAATTAGCCTGACTCTGAATTGACCGCGAGATTGTTTTGAATCTGGTCTGTCTATGTTTGTCTATCTTTATGCTTGGCAGTGCCATCTACAAGGCAACCTTTTTATAATTAAAGCTAGCCTAAAAACCTCTCAGATGTAAGACATAAAAAAGAAATAAAGAACGTATACTCTTCTGATCGTCATTGTTTGTAACGTTTAAAGAGTGTCTCGGATAAAAGTGGCAACAACTTGGTTTGTTCTTTATTAGGTTATTGCTAAGAAAGAGCCGAAGGCTTTTTTCTGTGTGTGATAAATAAGAATACAATGAAGCCTTATGGTCCTTTACTTATGGCAACGATAAAGCCTCTGAAACAGTCAAGATCTGAAACAAAAGCATTCTTGACAACCCTGACAATGTTTACCTTTTAATTTTAGTTTTGGTAAAACAGCCTTCTTTTAAAGCTTTCCAGATTCCTTGCAAACCAAGAAAAACCTAATATCTCGGGATTGGTAAGGTTATTGGGTTGGAACTGTCAGGAAATGTATAAGGGGGTGTTGAAAAAATAACAAGTAAGGAGCGACATTAAAACTTAAAACGAATAGAAATTAATCCATATGAGGGGACTGCCTCCTTCTGAACCCTCTGCTCTTTACGCTGAAGTTTGACTCTTTGTCTGAATGCTTACAAAACTTCTGCTCAAATAGAAGGATCGTTAATATTGAATAAGAAGTATTTCTAAACAGCTGTAATACTTTTCACTGTTTAGTGGCTGCTTTCTCCTGAGCCCCCTGCTCTTTGTGCTAAAACTTAGATTTTTTTTTGTCTAGAACTTTTAAGAACTACTGCTCAAACAGAACCTAACACTTTAAAACATTATAGAATTTTATTGTAATGAACGGAGTTCAGGAGAGGGCGTCACAAAACCCTGAAAAGTTATATGGTGGTATAATAACACTTTTTGTTCAAAGTCACTGGCTTTTATGTTTGAGCAGTTGTTCTTAAAGAATCAAGACAAAAAGGCAAAATTTAGCGTAAAGAGTGGGGGACTCAAAAGGGAGCAGTCCGTCTCACATACGTCATAATATTTTATCTGTTAAGCTTTAACATGGCTCCTTAATTGTTTTTTAATAGTCTTTTAAAAGAAATCAACTACAGACATAGTATGTGTTTTTATTGATTGAGGGCACTGAACTTCATCATGAGGAAAACCTTAAACGTTCCAATGAACCAACCCGAGCTCTTGCAAAAACTCGCCCAGCTTATGTTAGCTCGATTCTACCATAGCATGGGCCAATTTTCTGAAAATAAATGTTTAGGTGTCAATATCTTATAAGACAGATCAACTTGTTTTTGTCTTTCATCTATGCTTTGACGGGCATTTTCAAAGGGTGGCTGAGAACTATCGTTTGGACTATACATTTTACAACTATTGGCTTTTGCCTTCTTCTGTAAAATAGCAGAAAAGACCTCACGAAAATTGTTATCTCGCTTTGGTCTCATGTTGAAATGTTGCATTTGCAGTTGGGCTCGCATTTAAAGATGAGCTTGGTCTTTTGGGTTTCAATGTGTCTTGAGAGCTCCCTAATTGGACCACCGATTGGTGCAGGCGTTTATTGTCGAGAAGTTTTGTACTTATTTAGGCTTACTTGTTTTCACGATTCGATAAATAAAAATCCAATAGAAGAACTGTTACAATTAGGATTAATTTCAAGATGGAAAAGCAGCTGCCATCTTGTAGGCCAATCTTTTCAAACATTTTTTCCTCTCCTGTTTGTTGGTTTTACCTGTGTTCTAGTTTGTTTGTTATTTCCAACCTTTTTTTCTTTGTTTTTTCTTCTCGCTGAAGCCTCCTTTTTTTCTTGGTCTTTCCTTTTCTGTTGTTGGTTTTCCTGCATTTTAGTTTGTTTGTGAACTCCTATAGTCGTTTTTCTTTGCTTTTCCTTTAATGTTTACTTTCAGTCAAAGCCTCCTTTTTTTTCTTGGTCATCCTTTTTCTCTTGTTGGTTTTTCTGCGTTTTAGTTTGTTTGTGAACTCCAATATCCTTTTTTCTCTGCTTTTCCTTTTGCTGTTCACTTTTAGTCAATGTCTCCTTTTTTTCTTTCTGCTGTGGGTTTTCCTGCGTTTTAGTTTGTTTGTAAGCTCCAATATCCTTTTTTCTTTGGTTTTTCCTTTTGCTGTTCACTTTCAGTCAAAGCCTCCTTTTTTTTCTTTGTCTTCCTTTTTCTATTGTTGGTTTTCTTTCGTTTTAGTTGGTTTATGAATTCCAATATCTTTTTTTCTTTGTTTTTCCTTTTGCTGTTCACTTTTAGTCAAATGAAGAGGATTCAGTCATTTTGAAGAGGACCCAAAATTAGCTCGGAAAGCACCTAAGGGACGAACAATACGGGTTCCGCCCAAACCGTTCTTGCACTGATCTTATATTTACTTTGTGAGTCCTCAGTGAAGAAAGTCGGGAATGGTACTCAAAGCTTTACATGATTTTGTAGATCGGGCAAGTTTGTGGAAGATCCTTCTTTATTACGAGATCCCAAGTAAAATAATCGCAATTATCATAATTCTTTACGAGGACAGCGAGGGCTGCATCACGACTTCCGAAGGCAAAACCCGATTCCCCACTTCATATCAGATGTGGAAATGAGAAAATTGAACAGGTCGTGGAGTTCAGGTACCTTGGAAGCATAGTGGAGAATACGGGATCAACATCCAAAGAAATAATGACCAGAATAGGTCAGGCGAATGCCGCCTTCAATAGGTTCAAGCGCATATGGAAGTCGAAAAATTACTTGACCCGGCTAAAGTTACGCCTGTTCAACAACAATGTCATCCCGGTCCTGCTTTACGCAGCCGAAACCTGGAGTTCGAACTAACAACAGGAGAAGAGAATCCTTCGTTCGAGAACAATTGTCTTCGTAGAATTTTAAGTATGTATTGGTCAGACAGAATCACACATGAAAAAATCCGCAAACTTGCCAAACAGCCTCTAATGACTGACATCATTAGAACTCGGAGTTGGAGATACTTGGGCCAAGTTCTCCGAGAGCAGGGCACTCAGATATCAAAAGCCACTTTACGTTGGCACCGAAACGGAAATCGAAGACAAGGAAGACCATGGAATACTTTGCGGCGAACATACTAGTCTGATATGCGCAGTATCCATGCTTCTCTTCAACCCGATTGGGAAGACATATACGCAGCTGCCCAACTCAGTAAAAATTGGCGAAGTCTCGTGTTTGCCCTGTGTGCCTCTGATGGCACAGGCGGGTCTAAGGTACAGTCAAAGCCTCCTTTTTTTCTTGGTCTTCCTTTTGCTGTTCACTTTCCATCAAGGCTTCTAGATCATCGACCTTAACATGGGCTCCTGTTCCTAAATGAGCATCATTATAAAGAATTAGATCTAGCACTAAATATATATATATATATATATATATATATATATATATATATATATATATATATATATATATATATATGTATGTATGTATGTATGTATTTATTTTTTTTTATCTTTTTATCAAACGTCATACATGTTTAGTGTGGTCTTAGAACGTAAAACTAATTTGATTCACTTGATGTGTTGTAAAATTATTTGCATCGAGGTATAATTTTGTATCAGCTGTTATGTATCAGCAGCGAGGTATAATTTTGTATCAGCTGTAGGAGGTTTCGTGGGTTATTCATTAGGTGTCCAATTCCTAAATAAATGCATATTTACATCAAATTTTTTTCACTTCCCTTGAGCACTCAGGCGAATGTTTAGAAGTACCTGGGGAGGGGCAAAAGGTTTAAATGAAACTTAAAACTTAAAAGCAAACAGTAAGGGTGGATCGGTCGGTAACCCTCATCATGTTTTGGAGAGGTTTGGATATGGTTTGAAAAACGATAAAAAAATAAATAAAAAAAACAAGTTTCCAATTGAAAGTAAGGTTTTGGTATAATAACTTAAACAGACATTCCTTATAATAGGGGATGTGCCGCTCCTCTGTCTCCCACTATTCATGGCAAAGTTTGCCCTTTTTTCTCGGTTCTTTAAGAGTAGCAACTCAAACAAAATGACCCTTTAATTGGAATACAAAGTTTTTTGAAGCACTATAAGACTTTAGCATAAAGAACGATGGGTCGAGGAGTGGCAGCCCCCCTCATGTAAGGGATGATTTCTGTTCACTTTAAGTTTTAATATCGTCTTTACTTTCATTCTCTCATTTGCAACCATTCTGATTAATGTCTCTTGAAAGTGCTCAAGAGACACGGAATTTTGAGAAATTCTCTAAAACGGAATTTTGATATCAATAAATACATAAAAAGAATCGGCTAATTACGCCGATTCCTAATATATAAGATTCATGAAGCCCACTGTTACCATCAAAAGCTACGAGTCTGAGAAAATTTGCATGATTTTCGATAAAGGGGGAAATACCCCCCAAAAATCAAGGAATCTTTATGAAAATTTCAGCATCAAGTTCAGCGTATCAGAGAACCCTATTGGAGATGTTTCAAGCCCCTATATACAAAAATGTCTTATTCTGAATTTTTGGCCAGAAGAAATGTCACGGATGCGCGTGTATTTATTTGCTTTTTTTTTTTCAGGGTAATCGTAAAAAAAGATCAGAAATTAAATAACAAAACAAGTTTTTTCAACTGAAAATAAAGAGCAACGTTGAAACTCAAAGTGAACAGAAATTATTCCGTATATGAAGAGGTTGCCCCCCCCCTCAATACCTTGCTCTTTAAGCTAAATTTTGACTGTTTGTCCCTATTTCTTAAGAACGACTTCTGAAACACAAGGGTCGTTTAATTTGAATGAAAAAGTTTTTTAAAGTGCTAAAAAACTTAAGCTTGAAGAGCAAGGTATTGAGGAGGATCAACCCCTTTATATACGAAATAAGTTCTGTTCGTTTTGATTTTTAATGCTGCTCCTACTTTCAGTTTAAAAAAAAAAAATTAATTAACATCGGTCTAAAATGATTCTACTTTTTTAATTTGTCTGTTAGGCTTTGGTTGAGGGGATTCAAACCAGTAGAGACAAGTATAATAGAGTATAAAATCTTATTCAAATAAATATCATTTGGAGATCGAAAAGAAATTTATTTTAATAAGTCCATTATTTCCTAGAGGACAAATGAACAACCTAAACCATCAAATGTGACAAGATCAATCCAAGCAGCTAAGATAAAGGGTATTGAAAAATTGTCTGAAGTAATGATAGACGAAAATGAAGAACAAAGAAATATACAGTTAGAATACTTGCGTCATTGATAATTACAATAAGTAAAAAAAAAAGTGAAGAACAAAGAAATATGTGGTTAAAAGATATGCCACAGGAAGAACAAAGAAATCTAGGGTTAGAAAATATGCTACAGAAAGAACAAGAAATAGGCGGTTATAAAATAGCCGGCAGCGAGAATCAGAACATGTCAAAAATGAAAGTGACAAGTTATTGGGACTCTTCATGCACTCCTAAATGAACTAACCATTATATATTTTTTTTGCTACATATAGGCCTACTGTAGCTACTATAGCTAACACCTAAGAAACATTAGCTGATCAGTTTTTGATTTTGTAAACAAAGTAAAAGGAAATATTCGTGAAGTTTTCAGCAAAATAACTTCATATTTTTGCGATAAATGAGGTAACTTTTGTGAGGGGCGAAGGCCCATGGTGTTTGACATATAAGGAAGAATTATAAAAATAATTAAGAAAAAAAAAAAAAAAAAACGATGGTTATCTTCAGCCAGTTGTAAAAAAAAACGAACCGAAAACAAAAAACAGATATTTCGGCATGGACCTCCTACAAGCCTTTTCAGTGCTAAAAAAAACAACAAAAAAACAAGCTAATCTTTTGAAGTGAGCACTAACAAAGCATAATTAACACTTTCTGCTTTGTTAGTGTTCGCTTCAAAAAATATTTTTTTTTTTTGAATAGCATTGAAGACGGCTTGGTGGTGGCTTTCGTGTTTTTCTTACTGGCTGAAAATTACCCTTGTTTTCATCTATGCATTTTTTCATATTTTCCCTACAATATATATACCCTTGGGCGTCGTTTGGGAGGGGCAAGGGGGGGGGGGGAGTTGCCCCTCCAATAATGTGGAAATTTTTTTATATAGCCCATGCCTCTTGAATAGCCGGATATAGTCCCTTATTGCCCCCCCCCCCCCCAATTAAAATGCTGTAGATTCGCCCCTGTAGATACCCAGTGTGGTCTAGAAAATATACTTTACTTGGTTGCATCTACCGCTGCAACCATGATGTGGTCTCAGAATGTATTTAAGGCCCAAGCTGCCTATCATCTTGCTCGGGTGGGGCAAGAGTCGTTCGATAAATATATCCATATATTTTTTAATATATAAATACTAACAGAGGTGCCAGCCCCCCAAAAGCGGGCCCGCGTAACTTGCGACCATAGGCTAATTGAAGCAAGTCCATGAATCAATTACGCTGACAACTCATTAGAAGCAGAAAGTTTGACTAGCACCAGAACAGTCACCTCTTGTCCAGAAAAGTATAGATGGATTTGACGTCTTGTCTTTGGTTTAGACGTATTCACGGGACTTCAAGGTTCAAGGTTTAATTTTAAAATATCTGTTGAAAATAGATATAAATAAAGGGTAAACTCCGGAGACACAAGGTCGAATGACAAAAACCCAGTATATTAATCGGAATAAACCTATTTGATAACAAGCAAATAAATAAGAGTTATTCCATGACTCACCAATAGACGGGCACCCACCTCACAAACCCACCGACACCGGGCGAAGATCCACCGAAAACACACCAATAAAAAAAAAAAAACAACGGGCAAACAAGGGTAACCGATGACCGGCATCTCACAGGGCAAAACACCCCACAAAACAAAATTATCAAATGTACCCAGTTTTTTAATATATTACTAATTCTTAAATTTATTTATAAGGATAAAATGAAGTTTTTTTTTTATATTTGGAAGAGATTTGCTGCAATCAATAAATGGTAGATAAAGACACCATGAACCCGTTATTAGAAATATTGGCGAGAACCGTGATCTCTCTGTGCTTAATTTTAGGTGCTGGATTTTCCATTTATTTCGGGTTTAATAAGCATGGGCATGTAGCACAGGGAAAAAATTATTCGAACGAAAGTACAGAGGTATTTCTGACCGGTCATATTTTACCTTAAATAAAAAAGAATTAAGGGTGAATATCTGTGAAACTGGCAAAATATTAATTAGAAGATATAGAGTTTCAGTTTTACTCTTATTAGGATACGAAGACAGTGATGGTAAATATTTCTTTAAAATTAGAAGAGCCCGGTTTTGAAGAATTTGTATCGGTTTCACATGACATCTGAATGTTGCTAAATATATCAGAGGACAATACGTAAGCTGGGAATGAACCAACGCAAAATAAATTAGACGTAGGATTTCATATGAAAAAAAAATTGCTGAAACCTTCGCGTTATACCAACCCCTTGAGCAACTTTAACCCGTAATATATTACAATGTTCTTTATATGACAGATTTTCATCAATAATAATACCCAGACACCGGAGCGAAGTTACCCTTTGAATTTGAATGTTTGTAGCATGATCAAATATTGTTGAAATTCCTTGTGAATTCTGCCCAATTCTACTATAAATGATAAATTTGGTTTTTGATGCATTTAATGAAAAACGATTAGCTTTTAGCCATACAAGAAGTTGTGAATTCAGACCATGGTTTTCTGTCGCTGATGGAAGGTCATTTATGTATATTATAAAAAACAGTGGTCCCAGGATTGAACCTTGCGGGACACCAATATTTGACAACAGACTTGGATCCGAAACTGTGTCGTTGATCATAGTCACTTGGAAGCAACCACTTAGGTAAGATGCGATGAAATCGTGCGCTGGTCCTCGTATCCTACCATGGTTTAATTTGCAAAACAATATTTCATGGCATAACGAATCGAATGCCTTCTCTAGGTCCAAAAATATACTCGCCGGGATCCATATTTTGTCCAGACACTCGTGAATAAATTGTACCATAGTTAATATAGCATCCTGCGTACTATGCTCTTTTCTAAATCCATATTGTACTTTTGAAAAATAATCTTTTGAACAGAAAAAATTATACATTCGATTATAAAAACATCGCTCCATTAGTTTAGAAAAACCCAAAAGAATAGAAATGGGTCTATAATTCGAGCAATTAGTCCGGTCACCACTTTTATATAGCGGCAACAATTTCGCTTTTTTGAAAGAATCCGGAAAAGTTCCCCATCTAAATGACAGATTTATTAAATGACACATAACTTTATTAATACTAGGTAAAATGGCTTTAACAATATTGGTCGATGATTCATCAGTCCCCGGGGAATTTCCATACTTTAAAAGCTTACCAACATTAGCAAGCTCTTCCACTGTTGCCAGAGTTAAAAACATAGAATTTTCAGAAGGACTTCCTAGGTACATACGATAATTACTTTGCCCATGGGACATATTACGTTTGAGCTTATTAGCTACTGACTGCCCGATTGACACGAAATGAAAATTTATGTAATTTGCCATTTCTAGTTTCCTTTCAATTGTTTTACCATGGGCATCCCGTATGTTTGATGGCGAAGAAGACGTCCGCGATCGATTTAAACATGAGTTGATTAGTTCCCAAGTTTTCTTTGGGGACTTACTTACTTCATTAAAAGAATCGAAATAAAATTTCATTTTAGCATTACGTATTATTTTTGAAAGTAGGTTTTTTTAATTTTTGAAGGTTCTTCTATTTTCTTCACTTGGGAAAGATATTAAGGTTTTATAGAGATCGTTTTTATGTTTTATTGACGTCAAAAGGGCGGGCGATATCCATGGTTGGATGGGAAACTTGATCTTTTTTAATTGCTTCTTCCAGTTTGTCTTCCAGGTAATTATTAGGCTATACTTATTACTTACTTTTTTAGATTCTTAGACGTAAAAAATGATGGAATCTGGTTTGTGAAATGCTTTGCCCCGTGGTGCGCGCATTGCAAGAAACTTGAGCCAGTCTGGAGACAGGTGGCGCAGTTTTTGGGTCCTCAAGGATTCCGTGTGGGACGAATTGATTGCACCCGATTCCCCAATGTCTGTTCCGAAATTAATGTCACGGGATATCCGCAAGTAATGCTGTAAGTAGCCTACTAATTTTTTAGTTTTTTTTTCTTTTTCTTCCTCATTCTTCCTCCCCACATTTCCCTGAGACTGATATCAGAGAGTTAAAAAAAAACAAAAAACTTTTGTCTTACAACTCTTGTAATTGCTACTTTCCCTTTTTCTGTTCATCCACATCCGTCTATTTTTTTTGTCTCGTTTATTGCCTTATGTATTTGACACCTTTAAAACTTTTATTAGTAAGATTTCTATGTGGGCAATCTTGTGAACAATCTGACAATCCATAGTATCTTTTGATGTATCTCGCTACATAACCTTGCACGGATTGCAAGTCCCATTGGAGCTTGTAATGCGAAAATATTTTGGTGAATTGGAGAAAAAAATTGGTTTGTCTTTCCCGCATCCTCAAACACAAAATTGAAATCCCATCCCCCACTATTCCCCTTTCCTTTCTCCAACAGAGCCTGGAAGTTACTTTTCTATTTCCCGAGCCCTTCCTGCGATATTGCAGGTAGGTTATCTCGCTGACCTGGGTTTATATAGTGTCCTTCAATTTACCTCTGTCCCCAATTACCTCTGCATCCTCTTTGCCCAAGGACTTAAGGATGTAAGTTCCGGAAGACACAGAAAAATTTTTGGGCTGTTCGTAGACACCAATTTTGGAGTCTCTGCCCCAGAGCAGTATTTTATTTTTAATAATTTTCCTCTTTTACTGGGGACTTTCAGCTGCAAATTTTCAGCTGATCAGGGATAAGCAAGGTTTGTAGCCTATTTCCGTCCCTCTTTACACCCTCTCCAGTCCAGGCAAAATTAGTAATCGCCTTAACCCAGCCAATGATCCTTCAAATTTCCAAGCAAATAAAACAAAATTTACCCTTTCTTGGTTAACAATTTGTGGGGTCCCGTTCCCATTTTTTTTTTTTTTGTAGAACTTTTATTGTATATTTGGTCGCTATTGGCCCAGAAGAGAACCGTCCAGAATGAGTTTGTTGGCTTTTTTTTCTTGGATGCCAATATTTTCTTTTCCATTTCTTTTTGGTGGATGTCCCCTCGGACCGAGTATCAGGTAAAGTTTCAAATTAATCTAAAAAATCTATTCGGCCCATTTTTGAAGTTCTGTGCCTCCAACCTAATTTTTTTTGAGGACATGAAAGTCCGATTGGCTAGAGAACTAACTGATGCAAGTTTTAAGCCTTTCCAAGAAAAAAAGTTCTCTGTTCCATTTTTAGCCCCCCTAACGCCCGCCCTCTCTCAACAAAATATATAATCCTCTTGGTACAGAGAACGATCTCTAAAAGTTTCAAGACAATTAGACGCCTAAAATCAAACATGCTCTTTGTCTACTATAGAACTTAAACGTAAACAGTTACAGCTTACCAAAGCTCACAGACAATCATAGGCAGCGCAATAGCGCTGCCTAAGTAAAGAACGATGTTGGCACAATGTATTATTATTTTTTTGTTTTTCCATACCAGGGCACTTTGTGTCGAAGCAGTTGTCGTAGAAACTTAGAAAAAGGCTCATTCGATTGGAAATTGGAGTGGCTAGTGCCCTTTTTAATAGTAAAAAGTGATTGAAGGGCAACTAGCCCCCCCCCCGCCCCGCATTCCCCCAAACACATCCAATTAAAATTTTTAGATAGCCATTTTGTTCAGCGTAGTTGATTTCCAGATAGAAAATATATTTCTGAGGAGGTCACTCCCCCACAGCACTTAGGGCAAGGCTTTTAAGTTATGCCCTGGGGACATATAAGAACCATGTTAACACAATGTATTATTTATTTGTTTTTCCCTTTAGACCAGGGCACTTCGGGTCGAAGAAGTTGTCGTAGAAAATTCGAAAAGGACTCATTCAATTAAAAATTGGAGTGGCTGTGCCCTTTTTGATAGTCGAAAGTGACTGGAAGGCAACTAACACCCCATCAACGCCCACCATTTCCCGAAACACATCCAATCAAAATTTTGAGATTGCATTTTTTTTTCAGCGTAGTTGATTTCCAGATAGAAAATATGTTTTTGAGGAGGTCACTCCCCCACAACCCTCTGGGCAAGTGTTTTAAGTTCTACCCTGGGGGCATATAAGGATTTATAGAAGCCGTTGTCGTAGAAACTTCAAGAAAGGCTCATTCGATTGGAAATTTTTAATTGTCGAAAATGGTTGGAGGGCAACTAACCCCCCTCTCACGCCCACCTTTTCCCCAAACACATCCAATCAAAATTTTGAGGCAGCCATTTTATTCAATGTAGTTTTAAGTTCTGGAAATTAGGTCTATGAAGGATGACAACCCCCCCCCCCCCCCCGCCGTCAGGGCAAGGGTGGTAAGTTTTGCCCTGGGGGCTTATAAGGTTTTCATAGAACGCGTTGTAGTAGAAACTTCAAAAAGGGATCATTCGATTGGAAATTGAAATAGCTAGTTCTCTTTTTAACATTCGAAAGTGATTAGAAGGCAACTAACACCCCTTCCACGCCCACCATTTTCCCAAACACATCCAATCAAAATTTTAAGATAGCCATTTTGTTACACGCAGTTTAAAGTTCAGAAAATTATACCTTTGAGCAGGACACTCACCTCACAGTCTTCAGGGCAAGGGTTATAAGTTGTGCCCTGGGGGTATATAAGTTTTTATTGAAATCTTTGTCGTAGAAACTTGAAAAACGGCTTATTCCATTGGAAATTGAAAGGGCTAGTGCCCTTTTTTAATAGTCGAAAATGATTTGAGGGCAACTAACCCCCCTCTCACGCCCACCTTTTCCCCAAACACATCCAATTAAAATTTTTAGATAGATAAAATTTATTCAACGTAGTCGAAAGTTTTGGAAATTAGGTCTTTAATGATGACAACCCCTCCCCCCCCCACAGCCCCCAGGGCAAGGGTCGTAAGTTATGCCCTGGGGGCATATAAGGTTTTTATTGAAAGTGTTGTCGTATAAAACTTCAAAAGGGCTCGTTCAATTGAACATTGAAAGGGCTAGTGTGTTTTTTAATAGTTGAAAGTGATTGGAGAGCGACTAACGCCCCTCTCACGCCCACCATTTTCCCAAACACATTCAATCAAATTTTTAGATATCCATTTTGTTCAACGTAGTTGAAAGTTGTGGAAATTATGTCTTTTAGGATGATAGCCCCCTCAGAGCCCTCAGTGCAACGTTTGTAATTTGTGCCCTGGGGGCCTATAAGGTTTATATAGAAAGTTGTTATGGAAATCATAGGCAGCGCAATAGCGCTGCCTAAGTAAAGAACAATGTTGGCACAACGTATTATTTTTTTTGTCTTTGTTTTCTTTTTCCATACCAGGGCACTTCGTATCGAAGGAGTTGTCGTAGAAACTTGGAAAAGGGCTCATTCGATTGGAATTTGGAGTGGCTAGTGCCCTTTTTAACAGTCAAAAGTGATTGGAGGGAAACTATTTTTGTTTTGATTTTATTTTTGATTTTATTTTATTTTATATAGCCCCCGCCCCCACGCCCATCATTCCCCCAAACACATCCATTTTGTTCAGCGTAGTTGATTTCCAGATAGAAAATATATTTCTGAGGAGGTCACTCCCCCACAACCCTTGGGGCAAGGGTTTTAAGTTATGCCCTTAAAGGTGTTTTAAGGTGGCAAATAAGGTTTTTATAGAAGGCGTTGTCGTAGAAACTTCAAAAATGGCTCATTTGGATTGGAAATTCAAAGGGCTAGTGCCCTTTTTAATAGTCGAAAGTGATTTGAGGGCAACTAACCCCCCTCTCACGCCCACCATTTCCCCAAACACATCCTATAAAAATTTTTAGATAGCCATTTTGTTCAACGTAGTTGAAAGTTTTGTAAATTATGTCTTTAAGGATGATAACCCGTCCCCCCACAGCCCTCAAGGCAAGGGTTGTAAGTTATGCCCTGGGGGCATATATGGTTTTTATTGAAAGTGTTGTCGTAACAACTTTCAAAGGAAATTTTAATTGGAAATTAAAAGGACTAGTGGTTTTTTTTAATAGTTGAAAGTGATTGGAGAGGGACTAATGCCCCTCTTACGCCCACCATTTCCCAAACACATCCAATCAAAATTTTGAGATAGCAATTTTATTCAACATAGTTGATAGTTTTGGAAATTAGGTCTTTAAGAATGACAACCCCTCTCTCCCCCCACAGCCCTCAGGGCAAGGGTTGTAAGTTATGCCCTGGGGGCATATAAGGTTTTTATTCAAAGCTTTGTCGTAGAAAACTTCAAAAGGGCTCATTCAATTTAAAATTGAAAGGGCTAGTGCCTTTTTCGATAGTTGAAAGTGATTGGAGAGCGACTAACGCCCCTCCCACGCCCACCATTTTCCCAAACACATCCGATCAAAATTTTGAGATTGATTTTGATTTTGAGCCATTTTGTTCAGCGTAGTTGATTTCCAGATAGAAAATATGTTTTTGAGGAGGTCACTTCCCCACACCCCTCAGGGCAAGGGTTTTAAGTTATGCCCTGGGGGCATATAAGGTTTTTATAGAAAGCGTTGTCGTAGAAACTTCATAAAAGGCTCATTCGATTTGAAATTCAAAGGAATAGTGCCCTTTTTAGTAGTCGAGAGTGATTGGAGGGCAACTAACCTCCCTCTCGCGCCCACCTTTTTCCCAAATACGTCCAATCAAAATTTTGAGATAGCCATTTTATTCAACGTAGTTTTAAGTTCTGGAAATTAGGTCTTTGAGGATGATAATTCCCCCACAGTCTTCAGGGCAAGGGTTATAAGTTATGCCCTGTGGGCATATAAGGTTTTTATAGAACACATTGTAGTAGAAACTTCAAAAAGTGCTCATTCGATTGGAAATCGAAATGGCCAGTGCTCTTTTTAACAGTCGAAAGTGATTGGAAAGCAACTAACACCCCTTCCGTACCCACCATTTCCCCAAACACATCCAATAAAATTTTTGAGATAGCCATTTTATTCCACGCAGTTTAACGTTCAAGAAATTATACCTTTGAGCAGGATACTCCCCCCTCAGTCTTCAGGGCAAGGGTTATAAGTTCCGCGCTAGGGGCATATAAGGTTTTTATTGAAATCTTTGAAACTTGTTTTTATTGAAACTTGAAAAAGGGCTCATTCGATTGGAAATTCAAAGGGATAGTCCCCTTTTTAGTAGTCGAAAGTGATTGGAGAGTAACTAACGCCCCTCTTACGCCCACCATTTCCCCAAACACATCCAATCAAAATTTTGAGATATCAATTTTCTTTAATGTAGTTGAAAGTTCTGGAAATTAGGTCTTAGAGGATGACAACCACCCTAACAGGGTAAGGGTTGTAATTTATGCCCTTGGGGCATATAAGGTGTTCATAGAAAGCGTTGTCGTTTCAAAATAGGCTCATTCGATTGGAAATTGAAAGGTCTAGTGCCCTTTTTAATAGTCGAAAGTGATTGGAAGGCTTGACTTTTTATAGTATTAATTAAAAAAACTTTTTCCACGCAATAAGTTTTTCAAAGAAAAGTAAAGAACTCCATTAAACAAAAAATGAGCAAAAATTAAATCAAAACAAAAATAGTTTCCCTCCAATCACTTTCAACTATTAAAAAGGGCATCAGCCCTTTCTATTTTCAATCAAATGAGCCCTTTTCGAAGTTCCTACGACAACTTCTTTGATACAAAGTGCCCTGGTACAAAGATGGTTGTCATCCTCTAAGACCTAATTTTCAGAACTTTCAACTACGTTACACGAAATGGCTATCTCAAAATTTTGATTGGATGTGTCTGGAAAATGGTGGGCGTGAGGGGGGAGTTAGTCTTTCTCCAATCATTTTCGACGATTAACAAAGACACTATCCCTTTAAATTTTCAATCAAATAAGCCATTTTTAAGTTTTATAACAACTCTTTCGATAAAAAACCTCATATAACATCAGGGGATAACTTACAACCTTTACCTTGAGGACTAGGTGGGGGGGGGGGTTGTCATCCTCACAGACCTAATTTCCATAACTTACTACTATGTTGAACAAAATGGCTATCTGAAAATTTTGATTGGATGTGGTTGGGGGAATGGTGGGCGTTAGAGAGGGGTTAGTTACCGTCCAATCACTTTCAACTATTAAAAAGGGTACTATCCCTCTCAATTTCCAATTGAATGAGCCCCTTTTGAAATTCTTACGACAACTCTATCATTAAAAACCTTATATGCCCCCTGGGCATAACTTACAACCTTTGCCCTGGGGACTCTCGGGGGTTTGTCATCCTTAAATACATAATTTCCAGAACTTTCAACTACGTTGAACAAAATGGCTATCTCTAAACTTTTATTGAATGTGTTTGGGGAAATGGAGGGCGTGAGAGGGGGGTTAGTTGCCCATTTCAATAAAAACCTTATATGCCCCCAGGGCATAACTTGTAACCCTTGCCCTGAAGACTATGGGGAGAGTGTCCTGCTCAAAGGTATAATTTTCTGAACTTTAAACTTCGCTGAACAAAATGACTATCAATAAATTCTGATCGGATATGTTTGGGGAAATGGTGGGCGTGGAAGGGGTGTTTGTTGCCTTCCAATCACTTTTGAATATTAAAAAGGACACTAGCCATTTCAATTTCAAATCGAATGAGTCATTTTTGAAGTTTCTACGACGCAGCGTTCAGTAAAAGCCTTATATGCCCCCAGGGCATAACTTACAACCCTTGCCCTTAGGGCTGTGGAGGAGTGTCCTCCTCAAAAACATAATTTCTATCTGGAAATCCAAAACACTGAATAAAATGGCTATCTAAAAATTTTGATTGGCTGTGTTTTGGGAAAAGGTGGGCGAGAAAGGGGGGCTAGTTGCCCGCAAATCACTTTTGAATATTGAAAAGGGCACTAGACATTTGAATTTCCAATCGAATGAGCCCTTTTTCAAGTTTCTACGACAAAGATTTCAATAAACACTTATATGCCCCCAGGGCATAACTTATAACCCTTGCCCTGAAGACTGTGGTGGGAGTGTACGGCTCAAAGGTATAATTTTCTGAAATTTAACTGCGTGGAACAAAATGGCTATCTCAAAATTTTGATTGGATGCGTTTGGGGAAATGGTGGGAGTGGAATTGTTGTTAGTTGCCTTCCCATTACTTTCCACTATTAAAAAGGGCACAAGCCATTTCAATTTCTTATCAAATGAGCTCTTTTTGAAGTTTCTACGACAACGCGTTCTATAAAAACTTTATATGCCCCCAGGGCATAACTTACAATCCTTGTCCTGAGGGCTGTGAGGAGGTTTTCATCCTCAAAGACCTAATTTCTAGAACTTTAAACTACGTTAAACAAAATGGCTATCTCAAAGTTTTGATTGGATGTGTTCGGGGGTATGATGGGCGGGGGGGGGGGACTAGGTGCCCTCCAATCACTTTCGACTCTTAAAAAGTGTACAAGCCCTTTGAATTTCCTATTGAATGAGCCTGTTTTGACGTTTCTTCGTCAATACCTACGATAAAAACGTCATGGGCCACAAGGCTATAGATGAAAACCCTAACTTCAAGCGCCGCGAGAGTGTGCAGTCCTCAAAAACATATTTTCTATCTGGAAAACAACTAGGTAGAACAAAATGGAAACACCAACATTGTGATTGAATAGGTGTTGGGCAGAATATAAGTGTGGGGGGGGCTAGCTTCCATCCAATCGCTTTCGACTATTAAAAAGGGCACTAACCCTTTGAATTTCCAATCGAATGAGCCTTTTTTGAAGTTTCTACGACAACGCCTTCTATAAAAACCGTATATGCCCCCAGGGCATAACTTAAAACCTTTGCCCAGAGAGTTGTGGGGGATTGTCCTCCTCAAAAACATATTTTCTATCTGGAAATCAACTACGCTGAACAAAATGGCTATCTCAAAATTTTTATTGGATGTGGTTGGGGGAGGGATGGGCGTGGGGGGGGCTAGTTGCCCTCCAATCACTCTCGACTATTAAAAAGGGGACTAGCCCTTTGAATTTCCAATTGACTTAGCCTGTTTTGAAGTTTTTACGACAACGCCTTCTATAAAAACCTTATATGCCCCCAGGGCATAACTTAAACCCCTTGCCCTGAGGGTTCTGAGGGAGTGTCCTCCTCAAAAATATATTTTCTATGTGTAAATCAACTACTTTGAACAAAATTGCTATCACAAAATTTTCATTGGATGTGTGTTGGGGAGCGATGGGCGTGGGGGGGGGGCTAGTTGCCCTCCAATCACTTTCGACTATTAAAAAGGATACTAGCCCTTTGAATTTCCAATCGAATGAGCCTTTTTTGAAGTTTCTACGACAACAACTTCTATAAAACCTTATATGCTCCCAGGGTATAACTTACAACCCTTGCCCTGAGGGCTGTGGGGGAGTATCCTTCTCAAAAATATAATTTCTATCTGGAAATCAACTACGCTGAACAAAATGGCTATCTCATAATTTTGATTGGATGTTTGGGGAAATAATGGGCATGGGGGGGGGGGGTTAGTTGCCCTCCAATCACTTTCGACTGTTAAAAATGCCACTAGCCACTCTAATTTCCAATCGAATGAGCCCTTTTTGAAGTTCTACGAGAACTCCTTCGATACGAAGTGCCCGGGTGGAGAAAAAACACATTGTGCCCACATCGTTCTTTACTCAGGCAGCGCTGGCGCGCTGCCTATGAAAGATCAATGTGGGTATAATGTATAATTTTGTTGTTGTTTAGACCAGCGCACTTCGTATGGATAGAGTTGTCGTGCGAACTTCGAAAAGGGCTCATTCTATTGAAAATAGAAAGGGCTGATGCCCTTTCATTATGTTTAAAAACTAAATGTTGCCTAAAAATTAAATCAAAATGCACTATGTTAATGCTAATTCCCAATAAGGCATCTCAGCAGTATCCCAATAACGACTTAGGGTATTATGTTCAAATTTTCGGGGCTATTTCTGCTCTTAAAATTTAACCAAATTAAAATAGTGTAAGTGTATCCAAGATATCAAAGAAAGTAAACAGATTTTTTTTGCGAATGGTATCAAGTTTTCCATTTCAGGTCAACTAGAGAAGGTATGAAATTGGATTTAACACTACTATATGTGTCCAGATTTTTAAAAGGGTGTGTGCTGTTAAAAATTGCTGAAAATTTTTCTCCAGCATATAAATAGTAGGCCAAACTATAAAGTCTTTAAAAAGCGAAAAGATTTAAAGAATTTTGCTTTTTCCCTGAAAAGACTATGTCAATATAAAACGAGCAGAAACTAATTAAAAAAGCTTTTTCCACAAAATAAGTTTTTCAAAGAAAAGTAATGAGCTCCATTAAACAAAAAATGGGCAAAAATAGAATCAAATAATCTACCAAGCGTGAAACTACCACAAATCAGCAACGATAAATAAATGAAACACAAGACGAACAGAAATTACAATAAATAATCGAGTCAAACTCAAAACGAGCAGAAATTAATAGAAGTTGAGCTCAAAACCCCTATGCGTTCCCAAGTCCAGAACAAAATTTGCACTTTACTGAAAAAAAATAGAAATGAATATGCTTTGTCAGTTTAATATACATATACTGATATTTAGTAATCAAAATGTTAACATTACTTGATTTTTTAAAGTTATAAAAGTAAAAACATTTATATTTTTTTTAGCAATGAAGTGCAAATTTTGTTCTGGTCTTGGGAAGGCATAGGGGTTTTGAGCCCAAATTATGTTACTTTCTGCTCGTTTTGAGTTTTCTTTGACTCGAATTCTTTGACTGGCAATCAAATATATATTTCAGTATAGAATAAACAATCAGTGAATTATATATCCGGGTATTATGCAGGTAGTACGGCCTATTAATAAAAGAATATTTTCGTCCAATCTTTTCTAATCTAGCATTGCGATGGTGACACAGCAGCAACTAGTAACCAATTATTAATCTTTCCCATCAAACCACTAATTCTTAATTATTTCTGGATGAAGCGTCCTTATAAGGAGGTTTCCACAAAATCAAATTGAATCTTTTCTTTGGAATCTTGGTTTTCAAATGGATACTTGTGCTGGCTTTTGCCAATGTCTTGACTTTTTATCTTATTTTAAGATCTTAGCCGAGTCTGTCTCAGTGTCTTTAGTTGTTTTCCATGCTGTCTGTCCGTCCATCACTGCTTCTGTTTATCAAATACTTTTCATTATTTATTGTATTCATTAGTATCGGTTAAAAAAAACACACATTTGATTTTTGATTTGTTAAACTGCTATTGTTACCAATATTTATTCTGCTCGGTGCAAGGTAGCCTAGAAAAGTTTTCTTTTTTGAGGTTTTTATTACTTAATTTTTTCTTCTATAAAGGCTGTGCAATTAAGGTACTAAAAAGGAAGTTTTGGTATATGGAATTTTATGAATGTAAAAATTATTGAATTTTTTTTCTTAAAGGTAAGATTACATGATGGGTAAAATCATGAGGTTTCGAATAAATTGCACAGTTTAACGCATGGGTTCGAACAAGGAAAAAGTCTAGCATTGCGCAAAACGCTGCGTTTTTCCGAACGATTACCTATTCAACAACAAATTTTAATGTTTCCAGCAGGGTTTCCACTATCCCCAAATTTTCGGAGATATCTCCGAAAGTCTGTGCCTTCCCAAAACAGAATTGGTTCCCCGAATCCCTGAAATTTTCTCAAAAATCACCCAATCACGGTGTCACCTCTAGTGACTATACCAAGTGACACACTGCGCAGTTTGTAGCTGATAAACTGGAACGAGTTGCTAAAGTTTGGTGCCCTGCTATGACTGGAGACAGGAATGTAATGATCTGGATTGATACCATTTGCCTTGATAATCCTAGTGTAAATAAACTTGCTACCTCGTTATTGAAGCAAAAATATCCCCACCTTCAAACAATTGGGTGAAACCCTCACATTTGGAATCTACTCTTCCGAGATATTAGGAAAAAAGCTTAGACCAGTGTGTCAATAATATCTTTAAGGTCATCACATTTGTCAGGTCTCATCACGGCTCAAGTTGTCCTTAACGAAATGCAGATTGCAGTTCTTGGCGAAACTATCAGCCCAGAACTACCTATCAAAACTCGCTAGGGATCTATCTACCGATCTATATGCTTCATGAAAGAGTCATTGGAACCTTTACAGTCTATGTCAATCGATGGAAAATGTGATATAAACGAGGGTATTCAGTATATCAGAAAAGTTCTTTTTGATGATCTGAAACTGGATCAATTAACAGCTTGTCTGAAACTCTTGAAGCCAATTTCACTAGGCTGCCACTTTTTTGAAGGAGAGGAAGCTCTTGCTTCGTGTGTCATCCCGTACTTCAATTTGCTACAGCGGAATTTCCAGGAGACAGTACCGTTTTTCCAGTCTCAAAGGCCGGGGAAAGGGAAATCCACAAGTTCCTAAAAAACGAGGATATTTGCTTATGATCCCGCCCTGGCTGCAGCTATTCTACTTCCTCTTCAAATAGTAAGCACGATAACATACTTACTTCCAGATTGTGTCCTACTATATTTCTACACTTTTTTCGCACATAGATAATTTATTCACAAATTAGTGGAATGGAAGCACTGACAGACACTCATCTTACATAAAATCCATTGCTTTAATCAAGCTTGTAAACACTAAGAAAAAAAAAACAAACACAGAATGGAAAGAAACCCGCATGATTTGGATGTCTTTCACATGTTTTTTTGTTTTGTTTTTTTTAATTAAGGCTACAGACGAATTTTCCCACTGTGACCAATCTAGCTTGTTTTTTCACACCAGAAAGTGAACATCGCCGAAGCTACAATTGCCCTAAAAAATGTGAAAATAATCCGACGCGTGAATTATCTTGCATACAAATTCACTGTCTACAAAATTGATTAGCCCAGGTTGGAACATTTAAGAATAGCAATGACATGGTTACAATTCACCTCACCATTGAAAAGCCCAGAACCAACTGTCAATTTTCAGGTGGGCAATTGGTACCGATCACCTAACTTCACACAGCAGATGATTTAGGGAAATATTTAAAGGGGCTGGGGAGGGGTAAACAAATTTTTCTAAAGTCGTGATCTATCTAGATCGTTCTTTCGCATCAGAGAATGTTAGTAGGTCTTTTTTCAGAGAAAAAATATACTGTAGAACAATATTTAATTATAGCTCGTTTCGTAAGATAAAATATATAATTGATAAGGGTAACATATTTCACTATTTTAAAGTCAAGAAAATCATTAAGAGCTCTAAGAAATTTGCAGCTTGTCATATGACAAAATTCCGCACAGTTTTTTCCCAGCCACAGGGGCGTCGTTGGGGGAGGGGGGCAAGAGGGGCAGACGCCCCCAATGTGAAGAGAAAAATTATTATATATCCTATGCCCCTTGACTATCTGGATTTGGACCCTCTTGCCGCCCAATAAAAAATTCTAGAGATTCGCCCCTACCCAGCCCCACAGTAAGGCAGTAAAAACCTTCGTAAATTTTACAAGGGAATGCACCGTCCAGAATGTCCACGACGCAGCATTTCACCACATAATTTTCAGATGGATTTCTGTGCTAAGAGCAGACGATTTCATTTATTGTAATGGGCGATTCTACTCTTTGGATGCATGTCTTTATTTATAATAGTTTATCCCCATCCAAAAAATCGTGTTAATCAGACAAATCTGCGCTAAACTTGAAAATAAAATCACTGACATGTCGAAGAGCTTACAAACAACAATACAACATATATTCAATCGACTTTCTGTTTTTATATGAACAAATTTCTTAATGAATTATTAAGTACCTTCAAAGATTCTTCAATTTTCACCAAGACTACTTCAGATCCATAGCTTTTACGTTTGGAAAAAAAAACTTTTTTAGTTTTTTTTTTTATTTTCAATCACAGAGATCCCGGTGCTTGTATGGAATCTTTTAAACAAGCGAGATGTGAAGTTTGGTTAATGCTAATGAAGAAAAAATAGGATAAAAATATAATAGTTTAGAAACAAATTTAGGCTATATATTTGTACATTAGGGGGGGGGGGCGTAAAGCATAGCATATATTAAACACGTAACCTAATCTAGCTACCTTTTAGTCCCCTAACCCCCCCCCCCCCCAAAAAAAAGTTTAAACGTAGTTCCCGGAGTGAGAAAGCTTTTGTTTATATCTCACTAGTCAGTGGAAATTTTTTATCAATAGCAGCTTTGAGATTTCTATGCGGTATTTCAGTGCGTGTTTATCCGATTCCATACAAGTACAGAGATCCCTAAAAGTTTGAAAGTGCCTTAAACAAAAGAAAAAGGTTGTCAAATTTTTCTCTGGGCATTGTCCATGTTTTTTTCTTATTTTGAAAAATATGTAGGACACCTCGGACACACTTGAAAAAACGAACGATATACAGCATCTTATTGTTTACCCATGGACACGTAAACTTGTTTTTCACTAGTATGTTACATGCTCGACACCTAGTTACCAAAAAAACGAACTAACACTTCTTATTTTTGTTGTTGCTAATTTTGTAGCTCTCTCCTTTAATATTTATTTTTCTTTTTTAAATATACACTTATCATGTTGGCTTAAAGCTATTGTGGTGAATTAATGTATTATATTCTACTATATCGAGAAATACATTAAATGACAAACACACGGATAGTATTATTATTTTTTTTTTTTTAACAGCTGAAAGAGCCTTTGAAAAAGTCATTGTCAGGTTTTAATAAACAATTATGACCAAATTTTCCGAGGAGAAATTTATAGTCAGGTTGATGGGTTCTGCCTCACAAGCCAACTCCACGTCCGAGAACCAGGTCTTGATTGTCAATTTCAAGTTTATAACACCAGAGAGGTTTTATTGATTATTGAAACATCAGAATATATTATGGAAACTAGGCTAGCCAATACATGGTACAAATAAAAATTACTACTCATTAAAACATCAATAAACAATATGAGTACTTACAAGACTTTAGACGGCTATTGGTTTCCGATGAAACGAATTAAAGTAGACATACAATATTTTTTTACTAACGGACAAAGTAGATCGAAAGACATTATACGTATCCAAGTCATCGAAATAGCATATTTGTAATAACTTGAGAATGGATCGGGGGATAAAGTTGAAACATTCAGGTACTGTTGGCAAGATGAAGGGGATGGCTAGGCAAGTGGACTCCAACAGTGTTGTTAGGAGAAGTGGAAAGGGGCTAGATAATTTTTAACATTGTTATACCGAAACACTTTCGCACTATAAACTTCTATTGGACCAATATCTATTGACAGTTAAGTGACCAGATAAATAAATAAAAATGTGTTGCCAGGCTATCAAAATGGCGTAACTGCATGGAACAGCCAGGGGCGTCATATTGAAACTTTTAGACAGTCTGTTGGGTGGCAGACGGGCGTTGAACCACGATCTGGAGGTGTGGAACTAAAAAAAAATCACCTTGTACCCATACTATTAAAATGGCTTATCTTAAATATCTCGGGAGATTGAGCGGAAACTGTCGGGCAGTATAAACGAAGGAGAGGCAAAGGGACTTATGTCTCCGACCCAGCTAACCCTTTTTACACTATATTCTTTTAGGGAAATTAAAATCTATTCACATCTAAGTAGCAAGGTAAATAAGAAGACAATATGTGGTACTAGGCTATCAAAATATTGTATCCGTATTATCTCGTGAATAGCGTGAAAAATCGAGTTAAAATTTTATAATACTTCTAGAGGAAGAAGGCTTCGAAATTTGACTTGAAGGGAGCGACAGGAGTAAGTCAAAAGCGTAGAGATAAGGGGGGCAACAAAAATGTGTCCGATCCACAAAAAATATTACATTATTAGCCCCAGTGGTACTTTGAACCTATTCATGGTGAAAAGGTAAGGTTAATCAAAAGACAGTATATTTCACGAATGCTATCAAAAAAGTGTACATGTAACATCCCGGGAACGACAGGGAGGACCGAGTTGAAAGTTTCGCGGAGTGTTTGGGGAAGACAAAGATATGTTAGGTTTAGGGAAAGGAATAAGTGCGAAAAATTTTAGTGCCCTAAATACTGGTTCGTCCGAAACAGATCGAGGATTTTTTCTTTCAAGGTTAAAACTTAAATACGTAAGCTACAGGGTCAAAGAGACCCTTACATGGAGACCAAACTTGAAATTACTTTCACTCAAAAATTGAATCAAAGTTTTTTTTTCTCCCAATCAGCTACAACCCATAATAATCTTGTTCAGCCCAGCTACTTGACAGACTAAAAGTTCCAGAGACAAAATATTTGAGACACAAAAAAAGAGTCTTAAATTTATGTCTTAGGGGAGACTGGGGTACTGGTGGTCAGTGGGTAATGGCGGTCACTATGATTTCTCGTAAAGTGGATAACGCAGATTCATATCGAATGGTGCTGCCATCTCAAGACAGTTTATGGAAATGCTACTAGAGCGATCGGCATCTTGCCAGTCTTAGTTTGTCTGTTGTGTAAAAAAAAAATTGTTTTGACGTTTCACCTTATAAGACAGACTGTAGTTTAATCCACTATCAGCTCTTTCTGTTTTCACGGAACGAGACTTATCTCGCAATAACAAGGTAAGTCATATTGTTGTATCATATAGCAATTTATTAAGGTTTAACCACTGGTATCCTGATTTTTAGCCGTTAAATAATAACCATGCGGTTGGGGTAATGGTGGTCACCGCACTAGGGGTAATGACAGTCACAACCGGCATTACCCCATTAGTACTCATTTTTTTTCTATGTTTCAGATGCCCAGAAAATACATAAGGAAAACAGATAAAGCTACATGGACTGCAGAGGACTTAAAGAAAGCAAAGACAGCCATTTCTAGAGGATTATCGACTCGAAAGGCTGCTGATAGATTCAAAATACCGTTCAGCACGTTGCAAGAACGAATAAAGAGTGGGATTGATTCTGATCCAAGCTTAGACAGGAAGTGTGTCTTCCCTTCTGTTCACGCAGCAGCCCTAGCTGACCATGTAAAAACTTTATCGAAGATTTTCTACAGCATCACTGTACTGAAATTAAGAAAAATTGCATTTGAATTTGCAGAAAGAAAGATATTAAGCCATAGATTTGATAAAGAAACAAAATTAGTGTGCGCAAGCCTGAAGGCACAAGCATTGGAAGAGCCATTGGGTTTAACAAAGAGGAAGTAAATCGTTTTTTTCCAAAATTTAGAACAGGCTATGAATAAATACAAGTTTAAAGATACCAATTATTATAACGTAAATCAAACAGGGATCACTACTGTGCAGGACCCTGGTCTAATACTGGTAGAACGGGGCCAAAAGCGTGTGGGTTCTGTAACAAGTTGAGAAAGGGGAAAAACATTACAGTTGTGTGTGCAATGAGTTCGGGAGGGCTTTGTGCTCCACCAATGTTCGTATTTCCTCGAGCTCGTATGTCCCCACTCTTAGAAAAAAATAGACCACCTGGATCAGTTTACTCATGCTCTAAGACAGGCTGGATCAATGAAGAACTGTTCGTTTTTTGGTTAAAACACTTTCCTCAGTTTACTCATGCTAGCAATGACAACAAAATGCTTCTTATTTTGGACAACCATTACACTCATTGCTCAGCTGAAGCACATGATTTTTGTAGGGAGAAAGGGTTTGTTATGGTGTTACTACCGCCCCATACATTACATAGGCTTCAGCCTCTGGATGTAATATTTTACTCGCTCTCGGAGGCTGCTTACAAAAGGGAATGTGATTTGTTCATGAAAATCCGGAATTTAGTAAAAATAACCCCTTACGATGTAGCAGAGATGTTCAATAAGGCGTATTCACCAGTTGCTACGATTGCAAGGCACCAAGTGGGTTCAAAAATACTGGGATCCATCCTCTTAATCTAGGAGGAGTTTTCACAGATGAGGATTTTTTGGCAGAGGATATCCTCCAGAAGAATCAAGACTTAACGCCTCTTTGTGTGGACGTTTCCTTGAAAGCTACTGCAAATGAAGTCATTGCAGAAGTAGACGGGTACGAAGTCACGATTGAACACAACTTAGAATCCTCTGTCATACTTGATAAAGTTCAGATTCAGGCTAAAACACAAATTAATGTGTCTATTTCTCCTCTACCTGCAGAGGAGAAGAGATTTCTCCTCTACCTGGATGCAGTAATTAGGCTGAGAGCCAAGAAAAGAAGTGAGACAAAGGCAACATTCTCAGATCTTGACTTCAACACCGATGAAAATCCTGCTTCAAGAAACAAAATAAAGCGAGAAGAAAAAGAAACCAAGATCAAGGAAAAACTAAAAAGGAAAGAAGAAAAGAACCAAAGAACTAAGCGAGTAAAAAAAGAATTTAATGGAGAAAAGAAAAAGCCTGCTGTTCCAGAAAGAAAAACACAAAAATTGGAGCAAAAGAAAATGAGCAGGAAACTTTTTGAATCTGACTCCGACACCTCAATTGATGAGGAAAACATTTGTGAAGACGAATCAAAAAGTGAGCTATGTTTGACCTAGATCGGCAAAGAAACCTGTCTCTATTGCGAAGATACCGGGAAAGATGGAGAAATGTGGTATCAGTGCACTTTTTGTGCATTATGGGCACATCAAGAATGTTCTGGATGGGACACTCCTGAGGAGTATTTATGTGACATGTGCTCAAGAAAGTAAAATTGACTTAAGTTCTGCAAGCTCATAAGCTATGTGAATATTTTTTTTGGTGCTTGAATTTTTGTAGCCTTTTTTAGTATGGAAAGATGTTTTTGTTTTTTGTTTTTCAAATAATTGATTTCTAATTACTTTCAATTACATTTTTGTAATTTCCTAAATACGGAATTATGTAACAATATAAATATAATGATTTCAGTTTAACGTGTTTATGTCATTAAAATTTCCCACATTCTTTTAATTTACAGCTCTTTAGTAGAACATGGCAATACCGACTGCCATTACTCCCTAGGGGGTAATACCGGTCGAAGCTGATTTTGCAAAACAATGCTTAATGCCTATATATAATCTTGATTAAGGCTCAATATAAGTATGCAATAGGCAAAATATACTATGTTAGTGATTTAACGGGATAAGGTTTAATTTTCTTTTTATTTTCATTTTTATTCTCATTTTACCTTAGGTGAACGCCATTACCCCAATCTCCCCTAAACCAGCTTGAAAAGTTCATAAGTTTTGCGCGATTTTGAATTTAAATGAACAATTGTCATAATCTCATCCAGCATAATTCAATTGTACTGTAAAATTATTACTCAAATATTATAGCACAAAACTACTCATGATAAAAAATTTTGACTAAATCTTCAAATATTGTCCAAAACTTTAGATTAAATCCCAACATATTAGTTCTTAAGCATAATAACGAGAATACTGTAAACATATTCCTGACATAAACCAATTATAAAAGTAGTTTAGTTCAAAACGAACAGGAATTATTTGATAAAACATTTTCCAAAAAGGAAGTTTTTCAAAGAAAAGTAAAGAGCTAGATGAAAACCAAGTCAAACAGAAGTAAAGTAACATTGTAATTCTGGCTTGAAACGAACAGAAGGTACATCAATAAATAAGTGAATCCCCAATAGTGTGCAAGATTTACCGGTAAGTTTCGAAACTTACTCTTACCGAATAAGTTACCGGTAACTTTGGTAAGTTTCCGCAAAAGTGGTAGGTTTCAAACACTCATGAATTTAAAAGAAAATATTCTCTCTTCTCTGACAGATTGATAAGAAAAAATATTATTTTTGCATCATTTTATTTATGTATTTCCTACTTCGTTTACACGGGGGAAAAACAAACGCTATGTCTGGCAGATCATCTTCCGTCAGACCATCTCCACTATCACGTGACAGTGAACTATTGATAGAAAGACATGATGGCAGCGTGAACATTCCTTCCCGTCTTTCACGTCGATTTCCAGGCATTGTGAAGATGCATGGTGATGCTTTATTTTTTTACTATTGAGTGACTGATGGACCATTAGAATTTTATTCGCTGTTTCATGCTTGACTTGGTTTCTACGGTGGGTCTGTACTAGTCCATAACCTAAACAAAGTCTGTGGCAGGAGGCTACAGTAACACATATTGTTGAGATTTTTACAGCCGCTCCCGTAAGCACCAACTTGGCAAAAAAAAACCAGCCCGCCAACAAGCTGCCAATTCGACAGCTTTTGCAGTCTCAAAGTACAATGCTTTGGAAAATGGGCCACTTTTGGAGATGTAGCTACGGAGTTATGTGTTCAAGACCCGGACAAAGTCAGCTTCAGATCATTTGTCAAATGAATCACCACCCTTCCAAAATTGGTAGGAAATTTTAGCAAGCTCATTGATTCGACTTCCGGCATCCGTAGACTCATCCTGTGTCAGTGAGTTTGCACTAAAAAGTGGATCAATGCTAACAAAATTGATTCTTACGCTATATTACCTGTGTTTCCACTTCAAATTTTTTCAATCACTAAAAGGCTGTGGAAAATCCCTATAAATTCCTATTTTCAAACCAAAATACCTAAGAGTTTCCCCATTTTCTGACTTTTTCCCAAGTTACAAGTAAAGACTTATTACGCTGACTTTTAATAGCATCTGTTCAAGACGATTTATTTTGCAACTCACGACCTTTTACGTATACAAAAATATCTTCTTTAGACGTTTAAAACAATGCTTTATATTTATCGATTAGTTAATTTCGGTTTTGATTTATAGATTCCGGGTCCTGATCTTAGATTCTGGACCATATGAATATATTTTATTTATTTGTTTTTATTTGCCATTATTTTTTCCTTCTCTATTACTACTTTTGCCAAACCCTCGTTTTATTTGAATTGGTACGAAGGATTAGCATGAATGACATCGAACCGGTAGTTTTTTCACGCATTATTTTTGTTTTGACATTATTTTATATTGAGTTGTTAATTTGAAGCAGAATAGGCCTATAGTAGCAAAAATGATCACTTACAGCTTGATTTAAGGACAGCGCCTGCATTTTGATATTTTTAATTATTCGATTTTAACTAGCTACCTGCCTCCCAGTTTTCCAGAAAATGCCGAATGTAACCATCATGTCTTGATGGATGCAACCAAGTTCCAAAAATCAAACCTTCAGTTCTTCCCCATGGTTATTTTGTTTCAAATTTCGCGGGTCTATCCAAGTCCGACAAAAACAAGAACGTTTATCAATCACTTTTGCCGAAATTCCACCGCTGTACCCACAATTCCTTTCTCCGTAACAAAAATCTATAGGCTTGGTAAGGAAAAAAGTGGAAAATCCAAACTTAAAGTAGAAATAAAGTACTACAGTAGGTCTAAAAATATTAGAGGAGAAACATTCAAAATAAAGTAGTCTACTCTAAAATATAGTTGAAATGAAAGCACTGGTGTCTACGCTAAATGTTATAAAAAAAACACATTACAATTTAATTTGTTTGTCGATAGTATAGAATAATTTGTCAGCATAAATATGCAAAAAATTATGGCTGAATAAATTAAAATGAAATTAAAGTTCTTAAAAAACTATTTTTCTTTCAAGCGAGCGAAGCTTGGTCCCCTGGTACTAATATTTTAAACGTCGCATACTTTATCAATTCGATTTTTTCTTCGATAAACCTATTTTGGAGTACGCGTGTTCGCTTTTTACGTATTAAAACGCCCTTTTTAAGGGGTCTAGGTGTTTACCCCTCGCAGAAAATTTCCCTCTGGAAAATACCGCGCGGAAAATTTCTCTCGCGGAGAATACCCCCTCCCCCGGAAAATTCCCGTCGGATAATTTTCTCATTCTCCCCCTGGATAATTGCGGATGTTCATTAGAAGGAAAATTAAAGTTCTACTCACCTGTTTAATTCAGAGGCAATCCTAATGCGTTGCCCATAGTAAAGAGCCGTGAGGGTTTTTATGTATAAATATTTTTTTTTATTTTTTAAGCTGCTACATCAAGTTTGGATCCAAAAGATTAAAGAAAATTTAGTGCAACTAAAAGAAAATACAGGGTATTATGCCGAAATAAAAAGAACTCTCCACTTTAAGGGGCATGTTTTTTTTTAATATAAGAGAACAATATTTAGAATTTAATATTTAGAACATGTAGTCTACCTAAAAAAAAATATTGGGTATTATGCTGAAATAGAAGACCTAACTACTTTAAGGGGCCTGTTTTTTTTTTTTGCTTTTGTTTTTGTTTTTTTTAAGAACAAGTTTTCTAACTAAAAACATTTTTGGCATTGTACAAAAATAAAAGAGGTACCTATTTTGTACTTTCTTTATGGTTGCTCAATTTTGCGGGTGGGGTTATTTTCCGGAGGGAGGGGGGGGGGGTAAACACCAGCTTCCCTTTTTAAGTAGCCAAAAACATCGTGCTACAGCAAAACGACTCGTTCTGCCATTTTGTGGGATAAAACTACAATTTTGACCAAAAGAGGTCAAGTTGCTATTGACTGAAAATCCTGAGATAGCCAATCCCTTTCGAATTATTGAAAACCTATATATTGAACTTCCCATTTTCAGAGGCGATAACACCCTGTGTTGACGCATTTGTTTTTAAAGAGTCACGTAGTCCATACAAAATAAACGGTTAATATAGACATTTATATTCAAACTTCACTTAACTATGTTGATTTGCTTGATATTTGATGAAACTAGACCCCCCGTGCCAAGGCCCCGAGTAGCGTTACAGCAACTGTGACTCTTGAGTCAAAGTTGCGGAGCAGCACATGTAATTACACCTCGCCGGTAATCTATTTTATATTCTCAAGTCACGTTTGCATATGCTTTATTATTATTTTAAGTAGTTCTATGTAAGATCAACGTGGAATTAGAGAACTTCTAAAATAAGTTTTATGTGTACAAAATTATTGTCAAACTCCATGTCTGCATTGCTTTTACCTGTATCATGATTGCGTGCTTCATACTGCGGTTAAGACATACAGGGGACATGTTTTGGCAGTATTTGCACGCTAATACTACTACAACTGCTACTAATACCATCACTACAACTTCTGCTTCTGTAGCGAGTACTACCAAGGCTGGAGGGTATTGAAGCAAAAACTTGAGGTAATGTTTAGGAGAAAGTTGAATTAAACCAAAAAAATATTTGTACATACAGATTTTTAAAAGGGCGTCTCAGCAATATCTTTGGGACGGCTTACCATATCAAGCTGAAACTTCCAGGCATGACGAGGCGGATTTTTAACTGAACAAAAGTCAAAATGTGCATTCTACTATTGCTATTAATGCTGCTTCTACTACTGTCACTACTGATACTGCTACTAATACAATACTACTACCGCTCCAATTACTACCACTACTATTATAATGCTATTACTATTAAGGCTAAGGGTATAAAGGTGAAAATTTCAGAGAATATTGCTGGAAAATTTGAACTAAATTCAAACACACTCTGTACATGTAGTTTGTCAAAAGAGTGTATCTCAGGAATTGATTAGGGCATTAGGTTTAGATGTTCAGGGAATGCTCCAATGGGAAGATCAATTGACCAAAAGGCAATATGTGCATGCTGCTGCCCATACTACTACCGTTGCTGCTGCTACTACTACTACGGCTAATTCTATCGCAATTACTACTTACGATAAGAGTAATAAGATATAAGTTTCAGGAAGTGTTAAGGGGGAAGTTGAACTAAACTAAAACACTATGAACACACAGGTTATCAAAAGGGCATATCGGCAATATCACAAAAACGGCTAATTGTATAAGTTGAAACTTCCAGGGCATGATGAGGGAGTTCTTCAACTGACCAAAAGGTAACGTGTTAACACTACTGCTGCTATCAGTACTATGCTATTGCTGTTAATACTACTACTAGTCCTACTGCTAGTACTACTAGTACTCCTACTACTACTACTGTGACTTCTATTACAGCTATGGCTAAGGGCGTGAAGGTGAAATTTTCAGGGAATATTTAGGGGGAAAGTTGTACTGAATCAGAACACGCCATCTGCATGCAAGTTGTCAAAGAGCGTATCAGTAATATCTTAGGAATGGCTTGGTATGTGAAGTTGAAACTTACAGGGCTTGTAGTTGGGGGTGTTGAATTAGCCAAAAAGCAATATTTGCATCCTAGTACTACTACTCTTACTAATTCTGTGCTACTACTATTACTACTGCTACCACTAGTACTGCCTAGTACTAGTCTCTTTCACTGTAAAAAAAGTAAAGAGCTACATTAAACCAAAAATGAGCACAAAGAAAGTCAAATGATTTTCCAAGTTTAAAACTACCACAAAACGCTGTCAATAAATAAATGAAACCCAAAACGAATAGAAATTACTAGAAATAATTGAATCAACCACAAAATGAGCAGAAACTAGGATGAGTAGGACTGACTAAGATGAGTAGGGTAAAACATAATTTGCACTGTACTGAAAAAATGGAACAAATATCAGTATATGTATATTAATCTGTCAATCCATATCTGTTTGTTGTTGTTTTTTTCTTCACTAAACTTGGTTATGACGGTGTTTTTTTTATTATTATTTATTTTTTCGATATTATGAGAGATAGAAACATTCAGCTTGAAATAAGGGTTGTTTTCAGTAAAACGCAAATTATGTTCTGGTCTTCAGAAGGAATTATGGGGGAAGGGTGTGTGTCAGGTCTACTCATCTTAGTTTCTGCTCGTTTTGATCTGACTCAATTATCTATCGTAATTTTTATTCGTTTTGGGTTTCATTCATTTGTTGATGGTGTTCTGTGGTAGTATTACGCTTGGAAAATTATTTGGCTTTATTTCTGCTCATTTTTAGTTTAATATAGCCTAGCTCTTTACTTTTCTCTGAAATATTTTTTGTTAAAAAGATTTTTAAAATGATCAAGTAAAATAGAGTCAAGCCTTAATTTGCTAATTTTTCGAAGGAAATTAACTGCTGATATCATTTTAGAATCATGTGTGTAATTAACAGGCTCTTCCAGAGAAAGTTGTTAAGAACTTTGACCTCTTCGTCTACCAAGTGAAAACAACCTCACCGTCGGAAAATGGTCAACACTAATGGCATTCACCAGGGGAGAAACAGAATTTAGTTTGGGGGTGGGAAACCAACTTTTGGGCTCCCTATTGGTATTTTTCGTCCCCCTTCCCCTATTATTAATGCAACTGCTGATTTTCTGGGTGACACGTGCCCCTGCGCCCTCTGGTCCCCCTTCCCCTATTATTGAAGCAACTGCTGATTTTCTGGGTGGCACGTGTCCCTGTGCCCTCTGGATCTACCCCTGGCATCAAATATGATTTTAAACCTAGATACTGGGCTCTAGCAACATTGATATTTTGAAAAAAAAAATCGTGCAGTCTATCGCCAATTGAATTCAAAGGGCGTGTAACATGTCTTTTGGAATATCTCTAACAGGATTGTTAAGAATTTATTGAATTCTTTATCTATTCATTTCAGCAGCATCACATCCAAAGGAACTGACGTCAGTGAACTTAGAAAAGTACTGAAGCTGATTTTGTAAAGGTTAACCAGGCGCTGTTTTATCATCTGGACAAGCTGGAACGATTGAGCTGATTTATTTCCTTTTCCAGATTACTTACTGTTTGGTAATGGTCTTAATCCTGCACTGTGATACAAGGGATACGATCAGGATTGTTTGTATTTGATCACTCTTCCAGGGATATAGAAGCTGAACGAAGTTCAGCTTCTATATCCCTTGCAATTATCTTCACTATCATAGCCATATCCTGCTGATAAGTTGCCGTCGGTGGAATCACTGGTGGCTTGCGCTGTTTTTAGGGAGATGTGGTGGAGGGATGATTCGAACAGTTGCCAAAATCATGTGGCAAATTGTATAAACATTCCTATTTGGGAGCTCTTCCTTCCTTTGTTTGAACCTGAGCAATGCTATATGCCCCATTTATTGATCAAAACTTTGGTTTGAAAAGATAATATTTGTCATACAAGTTAACTTTAGTGCCCGTACGCTGTTTCTTTATTTAAATTTAGCAAAATAGATCATAAAAGATACCATATTTCTTGTGAAGTACTGTTTCTGTATTTTAATGCTATGAATTTTTCAAGTGTAAAACGGGGGGGGGGGGAGTTGGTCTCTCCTGGTTTCTGAGAATCCATATTTTTCAATAAGTGACTAAGAGCCAGTGTCATATTTTCAAATTAGATACCATAATTTTTGGGACAGTTGCCAACTACAGGAGAATACATTACTTTAGTAAAAATGGCAATATTGCCTATGGACCAGGCAGAACTAACTTTATTAGTCGTTTCCAATTAACTGATCATGCTTACGGAAAAGGGTAAAATTCCGATTTCTTATTGGTTCTGTTTCTTAACTCCTTTTGATTTTTAGGTTTAAAGGAGATGAAGTCATAACATACAATGGTGATAGAAATCGTGAAAGTATAATTGATTTTGGACTTCGTGTGGCAGGGCCACCGGTTAGAATTCTAAGAGAACCAGCTGATTTCAAAGATGTTGCAACAACCTATGACAACTTCTTTGCTTACCTTGGTGATCGACAAGGAAATCTTTGGGTAATTAAAGGACTTATAATTGCCTATTCATTAGGAAAAGCTGATGTTGCGGTCGATATCTAAAAAAAAGAAGAAAATTGAACGACTCCTGAAAACATTTCAGTATTCGGAAAAATTCTGATTTGAAGGAAGGAAATTGGGTAGCCTATTCTGAATTTAAATTCAGAATCGTATTTTGAAAATTCCCCCCATCGTGACTCCATTTTTTCTACAACTTTCACATAGTGGGTTCAATGTATTACTTATTCATTTATTTTTATGACCATTTTGTATGGAATGATAGGTCACAGAAACTTAGGGTAAGATTCTTCTGATTAGAAATCGAAAGTTATAGTGCCTAGTTAAGAGTCAAAAGTAATTGACGGGCAACCATTCTCCTTCCTTGCCCTTTTTCTGTACACCCCACCTCTATTCTCCAAGACACTCAATGAAAAATTTTATGCTGCAGTATTGTTCAGAATTGTCAAAAGATCCAATAAATATGTCTCTGGGGATGACTTAAACCCCATCAGTCCTAGGGAAAGGACCGTAAATAATGCAAACTGCTAATTTAGAAACAGGTTTCATAGTGGCAAAAGAAAGTTTTTTCCCGTGGGTGTGCGATTGGTTTAAAACTTTCAGGGATCTCTATCTAGACAAAGAGGAAATTATAATATGCTGGGAGAAAGGGAGGGGTCTCAGCGGGCATGGAAATGGGCCAAAAATGCCTGCTTGAAGTCCTTGCTTGAAGAAGAACCTGACTTTTGTTCATGGGGGCCTCAATGCACAAGAAACAAAATAGAACGAACATTATATCAAAGAAAAAGGGCCAATTTCTTTAAGATAGGGCCCATACCCCCAAATACTGGGTGGCAAGATAATCGAAAAAATAAAATCAGATTGGCTTGAGTCTTTCAAGAATCGTTTGCTTGTACTTAGGGGCAAACATTTTTTTGGAAGGAGAAGGATGCTAGGGTGCTCTGAAGTTTAACGAAAAAACTTGCTTAGATCAGTTCGAAAATTACAGCCGTAAATCCTTGGACCAAGGGGAACGTGATGTAAAACAAATAATTGGGGGCACGGTACCTCCAAAAATGGGGTTCAAAAAGAGCCATTTTTTTCTCATCGACATTCTAATTTCTCTGCGTTTTGGTTAACGTTTATCCGTTCATAATAATTTATGCTCGTTTGAATTTTGAATTATTGCATGACGCTATTTGGCTCGTCTAGGCTTAGTATGGTTTTTTACTTTTCGGTGAAAAGCTTCTTTTTGACAAACTTTTCCTAAATTAATATCTTACAAAAACAAATCTTACTTTGTGTAAACATAATAGCAGTGTCTGACCTATTTGTTTAGGCGGCAAGCTTATTACGTGACTAATTCTGGTTTCTCCTTTTTTATTTGTGTTTTTTGTTGCTGTTGTTTTTTTGCCGTGTCTGTTGAATCCATTATTGCCTGATTTGAATGGATACATTGTGGCAATTGGCAACAGGTTGCTTTTTTTTTATTATGTGATTCATTTTTTTATTTCCTCTTTCCCTGTTTTCCGGGTCATGGAGCTCACTGGAGGGAATGTATTAATTTCGTGCTTTTATTGTAGATATGTTATAAATAAACGAACTTGAAATTGGGGAATCTTTCGACCGTTAGTTTTCCTATGCTGTAATGCTTTAATTCTGGGGAATTGTCAATTTCATTGCTTGTGGATTAATTTCTATAAATACTTTTTTCCAAAAAATATTTGAAGAAAAATAAAATAATGATATCGAAACCTTAAAGGAGCAAATATAAAGTCATATAATAAGTCAAACTTAAAACGAACAGAAACTACTATGAATAAATAAATGGAATTTGAAAGGAAAATAAATTAAAATTAGCAATCACGTCAAACTAAAAAATAACATGCATTACTATGGACCAGAGCCGTTCCTGGGCTTGGTGGTGGCCAGGGAAAAATTAATTACAGCGCCCCCCCCCCCCCAATTCAAATATAAGCAAAAAACGCCGAATTAAAGTGAACAATTTGGTCAAAGTGGACAACCACTCAGCCGCCCCCAAGCCACGGCGGGCGGGGCAACTTGCCCTAGCCCCCCCCCCTTTGAACCGCTTTGCTATTGATAAATGAAAAAAAAAAATCTAAAAATAGCCACAAAGAAGTCTTGGGCTGCTGTCCCCTTAAACGCTCTAAAGGCTATGATGTTATTTGGGCTTGCTATTATTATGGACAGACTCAAAAAGTAATTCGAAGCTCAAACCTTAAAGGCCTATTGCCTTCCCACATCAAAAAAGGTACAACGCCGATAGTCACTGTGCTATTGATGTCCTCTCGAGCGTCGTATTTTGAGGTAGAGTTTGCCTATCCCTTGCCTTCCTCTTTATAGAAGAGCTTTCCTTGGCATTGTCAATATGTCCACCATTGTTTTCCCTCATCCCTGGAACCCCACCCGCCAGCTTTAGACCAGTTTGGACAGGCAATATTCGTCTCTCTAAAGAGAGAGGAGAGTTATCTACCACTCCTAAGCCGTTTGCGGCAAGTGGCTTGATCTTCACTGCTGGTAATAGTTAGAGGATGTCTTTCTCCGATCCCAGATTGCTCCTCAAGGTATCTCTACTTGCGCCACGGCTGGAGCTTCATATGTCCAGGACAATTGACTCTTGGAATGGCTTTGGCAGTCATTGCTGGCTATAGTCCATCAAATCCTGGCAGTGTATTCTGCAAACTGTCTTGTAGTCAGACACTGGGCAGGACGGCCAGTAGCTTGACGATTACAAAAAAAATAGCAGTAGTAGGGCTTTATTTATGCGCACTCCTCTTAGGAACACCACGAGAAGATTGTCACTACCACCTCTCTTCCCATTTGGGCTTGATTGAAAATGATTCTTATTCTGATAAGTGTGTTCTTTAATTGTCATCATCTCATCAATAACACAAAAATAAAATCAGATTACTAATAAAGGATTGTCATTAAGAGCTGCGCCAAGTAACAGTGGGGCTACCTCCCCTTAAACGTTCAAACCCTCTTAGAGGGTAGTTTAAGTTTTGCTTTATTGGGAAAAAATGTGAAATTCGAACGTTGTGTTTTTCATTAGTCAAAACATGCATAAAAACGAAGAAAATTACAGCGCTAATCCAGTTTGCAGGAAAAAAAGAATACCTTTAGAATAATCACATTTGTTGCTTTTAATTTAATTTTATTACTTTAAAAGGAGGTTTTTTTTGTTAGAATTTTCCGGCTGTTTCAATTTAATTCAACAGTGTAGAAAATTGATGTTTAAATAAAGTTTTCATAACGAATAGTTTTTATGCGATAGTTTTCATAATGGTAGCTCTCAAGCAATCTGTTCAGATTGCTTGAGCAGCTAATGCTGCTCTAAAAATGCTGTTTAGAGCAGCATTTAAAATTACTAGTCAGTAAATGATTCAGCAATTGATTTTCTATACAATTGAAAGGAATATACTTAAAAGAAAGAAAATATTGAAGGAAATATACTCTGCATAAGATTAATGAAATTAATTGTGTAAAATATTATGATATTTTAAAATATTTTACACGGTGGGAGGCACTTGTGCCGAATCCTAACCCATTATGGGGTACCACCTCCATTCTGAAGATGCGGTAATGAGGTGTATGGGAGATGGCACTGTTCCCCATCTAATGATGCTTGGCAATGAATTTACGAGCTTTGTTGAGCAAACCACTCAGCAAAACTTCTTTTACCTGGTCACGATTAACAACAAAAAGCCTCGGACCTAACAGCCGTTTCGACGATGACCTGTAGCACGTCCACCGACCATCCAAACGGACCTGTTTACGGTAGCCCACTGCAATGTACCAGGTCTCAGATCTAAGTTTGACCAGTTCCTACATTTAGTGAACTCGGTCAAGCCATCTATCATGTGCATCACTGAGACCAATCTAAACCAAGAAATTCAGAGCAGTGAGGTTGCCACACAGGGATACACGTTCCTCATGCGGGATCGAGAGCGTACTGACGGTGCTAAATACGGAGGATGAGGTGTCGCTGTTTATCTACAGAGCCATATATTTTATTCATGCCTGAACATACCAGATTCAGCAGGCGAAGAAGCTCTGTGGGTCAGGGTGACCCTCCCAAATAAGTCCGTGATTGTCTGTACCGTGTATAGCCCTCCAACTTACCTGATTACCAGCTACATTAAAACCTCCCTTCAATATATTCGGGGAAAGTACGCTAAATTTGCCATTATCCGTCATGGAGACTTCAACGTCCATCATAGCGTGTGGCTTCGCAGCAAAAATACTGATAGGGAAGGGTCGGACTTGTATGATCTATCTCTCTCTTACGGGCTGGAACAACTTGTCGATTTCGACACGTATCACGGCCCAAACGGATCATCTCGTCTTGACCTATTCCTTACAGATCACCCTGACTCCTTTAAGGTAGACGCTCATGCTTTCACCAGTGACCACGTTGCCCTCGTTGCACGTGGAAACCTACGTATTCCACCTCCAGTAAAGCATGAACGAACAATCTGGCTATACAAAAGAGGTGATTGGGACGGTTTGAGAAACACTCTTTTTTCTCAGCAGTGGAGAGCCTTCCTCCTGGAAGGCCCAGAGAAAGCTGCAGATAAGTACCAGCAGGTCATAGTTGACTCTGTCAAAAAGCATATCCCTTCAAAGCGGACCCAGGTGTCCAGTAAGGACAAACCTTGGTTTAACGCCCAGTGTAAGAAGACAATCCGAGCAAAGCAAAAGGTACACAAGCGATGGCCACTTTTGAAGAGCGAAGAGGACAGAATTGTATTCATAAATACACGCAAAGATGCAGTTCGAGCGATTCGGCAGTCCCGGGGTCAGTATAAGGAGAAATTCTCCACCAAACTTCAACGTGCTTCGGCAAAGAGTTGGTCGAAAATTGTCAAGGAGGCTTTACCGTCGTCCAAGGGGACCTCAATTCCTTCTCTCCAGAGAAACGGGACAGTGGTACAAGATCCACAGGCAAAGGTTGAAGCTCTTACTAAGGCTTTTGCCGAAATCTCGAATCTAGACGATGACGGTAGAGAAGTGCCAAAATTCTCCGACCGAACCGACACTGTCCTGGAACGCGTGAATTTTTCTGCTCCCAAGATCCTTCGCATTCTGCAACATCTGGATGTGAACAAAGCCACGGGTCCTGACAACATACCAAATGTTCTCCTCAAGTCCTACAGTGCCGAACTAGCTGGACCCTTGTCATTGCTTTGCCGGCTGTGCTTTTTCTCTGGAACCTTCCCACGAACATGGAAGTCCGCCCATTTTATACCTACTCTAAAGCCGGAAGACTATCCAACGAGTATGAGCTCGTACAGGCCTATTAGCCTTCTCCCCTGTGTTGGCAAAGTCTACGAGAACATCTCCAATAAAACACTTCATCAGTACCTAGAATCACATAACCTTCTAGGCGATCGCTAATATGGATTTCGCCGGAAACGCACAGCATTAGACTGGCTAGGGGCCCAGTACCAGAAGTGGATAAAACTACTGACAATGGAATACGACATCAGGCTACTATCCTTCGACATTGCGAAAGCTTTTGACAGAGTATGGCACCGTGGCCTGCTAAAGAAATTCTATGTGTATGGTGTTCGTGGATGTCTGTTAAAAGTGATTGACAGCTTTCTTTCCGATCTTTCACTGCGGGTTGTTCTTGATGGGTTTATTTCCCGCGAATATACAGTGAAAGCAGGGGTACCCCAGGGCTGTGTCTTGGGACCTACGCTCTTCATTATTTACATAAACGTAATGGGAGACAACCTCGCCAACCCTAAGCATCACTGTGCCGACGATTCGACGACACACTCAGCCGTCCCTAAACACAAAGATCCAATACAAGGCTCACTTTACCTACAGATGCATCTTTTGAAAATTAAAAACTGGTCTGGTGCTTGGATGATCAACTTGAATGAAACGAAAAAAAAGGAGCTTCCAATTACCCGATCAAAGGTGCCTCGTGAACACCCCAGTTTCATCTTCAAAAATGAAGCTATAAAGAGAGTCGACGAGCTTTGTCTACTGGGGATTCATTTCACCACCGATCTTGGAACAACCACCTTGATCGGGTGAGAACCTCATGCGCAAGAAAGCTGGGAGTTACTCTTCGCTGCAAAAACCTTCTTCCATCAAGCTCGATCATCCCACTCTATAAGTCTTGTAGCAGACCCATAGCTGAATATGGATGCCCGCTATATGCTGGTGCTCCAAAAACGCTGTCGGCACCAATTCAGAAGATCCAGAGTAGGGCAAATAGGGCGGGCTGCGCCTCTACACAAGAATTGCTCCAGCCTCTAAATTAAAGGTTTGATGAGCGTCGATGGCTGTTTTCTACAAGTACATGAATTCACCTCCCTCAGACGAGTTCTCTCGAATTGTGCCTCCCTTTTTCCAGCCGACAAGACAGACGCGAAGGCACACAGCTCGGTCCAATTATCTAAAGGAGGATACGCCGAAAACCGAGTACTTGAGGAACAGCTTCATCCGGCGTTGCACTTCTATCTGGAACGATCTTCCTGGGGATCCTGGACATCTTCAAAAGAAGCTTCAATAGACATTTACAATCTCGAGGCCATTGAAAGAGGTAAATGAATAGCGGCATATCAGATACTTTGAAGTACCTGGCGCCGTGAATATTGGAATAAAAAAAATCAAAAAAAATGATATATTATTGAAAGTAACTTCAGATTTTTCCATTTTATGATGATAAAAGAAAAACTGTTGAAAATTTATTTTATTTTCAATAGAGTGTAAATAACAATTATGTTATTTACGCAGTTTTTTTGTTCACTTTAAGAATGGTTTGGTTTTGACTTTGTTACTGGTGGTTTTAAGTTATAATCTCACTTACAAGTTTTTTCAAAAAGTATTTCTAAGCTTTTGGTTACTATGGGCCCGGGTTCGTTTTGTAGTTGGTTGCCTCTATGGGAGCAACTGTTTCTTTGAGGAACTTTTTTATGGAAAACCTTTTTTAAATCAATCTCTGCTTGTTTTAATTTGACATGGCTGATGTTCAACTTTGAAAATAAGTTACTATTCTCGAATTGGTTCTTATTTTGAATTATTACGCAAATATTTAGATATATTTGGACCAAAATAAAGAAGTGAGAATACTTGGTAACTTTTTATATCCACCATCAAAACCTTGACCGTGCATCAGAAACCGAAGTTTTTTTCTTGAATTTATTAAACTTGAAATATATAAAAAAAGGGTAAAGAATGTTACTTTGCACCTTACTGTCCCTACCAGTAGTGCCGATCTCCGTTTCTTAACCCTTCGGCCAGGAAGTGCAACGGGAGGTTGGGAGTCGACCATCTTGGACTTACAGAAGTTCTTCCTTGAAACATATAAGAGAAGTCAAATATTTAATATGGCATTTTAAAGATAAGATCCTAGTAGTTTTTTTTTTGAAAAATCCTTGCTGATTCTCCCTACTCCTTATGCTCTTTGGCGTTCTGGGATATATGGAATTCTTCTGTTAGTTCTGAAGTTTCTATATTTTCAGTTAGATACCAATATCATTACTTTCAAACAACTATAAGTTGAATGATAGAATTCCAATTGAATCATCTCGGTAATCTAAGCTGAAGTTAAGAAAGCAAATATTAAAGATTGTTTATTGACCTGTGATGATGGAACATTGAATTATACTAATTATAAAATTTTCCTTTTTTTTTGTCGTGTGCTGATATTGAGGTAACCGTTCGTGCCTCACTTGCCCACCTTTCCTGCTTTTTTTTTTCTTCTTTTTTTTTAGGATTATTTGTGGAATTGTGTGGAGAAAAATATTCAGCTTTTCTACCTAAGAACTAAATGTTGGATTTTATTTAAAATTCTTGGCGAAGTTGGAATGTTCAGTCAAAATATTTGATCAGTCGTAGTTTTGAGCGAAATTTCTAAATAATATTCTCGGCCTTAAATTTTGGATTGATGGGAAGGTGATTTTAAACATAGGGATTGAAATTTGGCTGAATTTCTGGCCTCTTATTGGATTCGAACCATCTTGCCCCCATCCTGAAGATAACAGAGAAAATAGACGTACCCAAATGTATTTTGCTAATAAAAAAACACGCTATTCGAAACACATATCGTTATCAATAGAGCACAAAAGACATTGGCCTTTTCGAGGATTTGAAAGGGCCTTAGCCTTGTTCTTTTTTGTTAGCCTTTAATAGCATCGCGATTTTATTCTGTTATTGTTGATATTATTAAAAAAAGCTCACTATTTAGATACAAATCATTTTCAATAAAATGTAAGTGACACTAAACTTTAAAAGGTTGAAGAAGGCTGCACTATTCTTGTTTGTGATAATTTATTTTGGTTTTAAAGTTTGGTTATTCATTTTGATTTCTCTTCGTTTTAAATTTCATTTAATCTTTTGTATCATTTCCTATCCTTTTTAAGTCTGACTTACTACATAACTTCGTTTATACATTTTTAGGTTTCGACATCTCTCTTTACTTCTTCGATTATAATTTTTGTTTTGGAAAAATGTTTTAAAATTCAAATATGTAAAGTAGGGTCCTTAAAGGAATGTTCCAGACTTGGGTCCGAATAACTAGATTTTGTAAGTTCAAATCTTTTATTCTAAATTGTTTTTAGGGGAGTGGAGCCTAATGTTTTCCTTCAGGAGTATATCTTTTGGTCTCCATAAATGTTAGCTTACCTGTTAAATATAAAAAAAAAACGATTAAACTCGAAATAATACAAATAGTGCACACTTCGTGCATCATCAGTTAAGTATATACTCAGTCGGGACCCATTCTCCAGTCTGTTAGAAATCGCCTTTCATTAAGAGTACTATATAAAAGCAGAAAAGTTTGAGTGGTATTCAAATGCTAGAATATTTTTGCCATGACTTCCTTCAAACTTTCTTTAAATTTAATATTTATTTTTCCTTCTTCTTGTTCAGCAAATTTTGGTGATCCTTTGTTGATCTTTTATTGTTGATTTCGTTTAGTTTTGTTGTCCAGATTGAAACGATAAAAAAAAAAAGAAAAAAAGATACCTCAACTATAACCTAGACCCATTTTCACTATTTTATGCCCAAGACATTGACCTCTTAAGCTACAAACAATTTTGCAATCGGACCTATCGCTATGATTTTGCGGCAATCGCTAGTTGATTAAGGAGAAGTGATTAGCATGCGTGATCATTGCTAAGATATAGACAGATATATCACATTAAATAGAAAATCCGCATGGAGCCTGGTTTGATGTTCCACCGCTGAACTGTATTTGATCCTTTGTTTTTGAAATAAGATTCAGCTGAGAACGATGACTTTATTTGTCATTTTTAAGCAGGGAAGATGAACTAATTTTCACTAGTTCAGGTATTCAGGACCTGTTTAGCAAATAATGTCTACAGTGGACGCAGAAAGGCTAATTTTACAATCATTTCAAGTTAACAATTCTGGTTTGATGAAACAGGAGGTTCAATTTGGTAATTTAACTTTGTCGTTTGATTTTAGGATAAATATGAAGCAGCTGCAAAAAAGTATCTGGCCTTTAACTATTTCTTCGCTGCGAGTCCATCTTGTGCTGAGCAGGTAAGATACCTTCCTTCCTTTTGAATAATCATAGATTTAGTAAACGTCCATATTTAACCTAGGTTTGGAAGAAGGTCCCTAGAGGTTCTTTTTAGAAAGAGTGAGCTACTAGGAACTTCGGTGAAGAATATAGAATATATTTGTATATGACATGAATATATTATAATATATTATATAGGATATATTAGTATACAGAATATATGACATGTAAGGTTACTTCAGAGATGTAGTTTATGTAAAGGGTTGCGCGAGGGTAAAAGGGTATAGAAATATCGAGCTAGAGTATTTCTATTTAAATGGACTTGGTGCTTTTCCGCATTCATTTTTTATGTAAGTACATTCATAGTAAAGATTCCCTTCTCAAATGTAATAACCTACGTTAAAAGCTGTGAAAGAAATAAGTGAAATCGAAAATTAAGCTTCACTCCTGTTTCTTTGTTTGTATTTGAAGATGATATTGCTTAAAATGATAAAAAGAATATTGTTATTTTTGGGTATAATAAGTGGAGAGGTCTCTAAAGAGGTATATCCTATTTTAGTTGATCAGGAAATTCGGAAGTGGAGGTGCAAGATCAGAGCCTCTGGCTCTCTTTGTTTGTATTCTAGGGTAAAAGAGACACGGGGAAAGGAGGTATATTTTAGAGCTGGACTGTCTAGGGATGATATAATGTGGGTAATTTATTGTAGAGGTAATTTTATGCCACTTGGGGGAAGAAGAATTTTTGGAAAGGGTTGATATGAAAAGTGGTCCGTGCAGTTGCTCTTTGTGTGACAACGGTGGATCCAGGGGGCCGGAGGGATCCTGCCCCCCCCAAGTTTTTTTATAGTGCCCTCTAATTGCCCCCCCCCCTCCCCCAAGATTTTGATCACTGGCGCCCTTGTCAGTCGGGCCTCCCCCAAGGTTTTGCCTCTAGATCGCCCCTGATGTGTGGAGAGTGAGAGAAAAATGTGTCGCATTTTCTGGGGAAGTGCGAAGAGCTAAGGGATTTGAGAAAGGAAATTTTTGAAGGGAATGAGCCTTGATTAAAAAAATTGTTAGGAAATGGGTGTTTTATTTGTACTAAGAATCTGGTGCGGTGTCCCATCACGAATAAAGACTAACCCATTGTGAGGGTGTTATGGGATGACTTTGTTTGTTCGTATTATTGTTTTTGAATAGTTTTCCTTGCTTTAATCGTTTTGATCAAAAGTTTAAAATGAATCTTTTAATTTCATTTGAATGCTGTCCTCTTTTTATGGCCATGGCCTTGTTGTTTTTTTTTTGTGTCTCAAACATACTGTATACTTTAAAGGTTACCTAGGGAACAATATATTAAAAGATATAAATAAAAGGAAAAAGAAAATCCAATTTCAAGTAAAAATAAAATTTCTAAACGTAAACTTAGATACTGTACTTGGAAAAAGACAAAACTGATGGAAAACTTTGAATAACTCAATCACATTTAAAACTGAGATCGAACATTAAAAAAATACCATAATTTACGATTACAATAATGTAATCGGAATCAGAGAGAATGTGAATAACTTCGTCTACCAAGCATGAGTCCGGTTGAAAGTGCTATCGCTCGTATTTCTTAGAATGTGTTCGAACCTCAGACTTTAGCTGAACTACATTCAATTTCAAGAGTTTTACTCTCGGCAGTCACATCTACTCTGATTGTTGTATCCTCAAACTATTGTAACTCCTGTCGCTGAGTAGAGTAATCGCGTAGTCACTTAAGGATGTTGGGAATTTCGATATTGAATTTTTGACAAAGGTGGTCTTAAAGTATATAGATGGCGCCATTTTAGTTCCTCTAAAAACTTTACCTGACAATATGGCGATGGCCTTAATAAAGAAGCAAACGTGCAATGTTCGAACCTTGTCAGGTTCAAAACTACAGTCCGAACTGCGGTCTACTTGGCCATTGTCTAGTCAACTCAATAAACTACCGTATGTTTGAGTCAACCGTATATGTGTTGGTGCTGACTTCGTTATGAATGTCTTAACAAATTGCTGCAGAAATTTTGGATGCAGTTTCTCTACAGGGTTTTTTGTAGCATAATCGGCTATGAACATTTTTTTTTCTGCTTGCGCTGAAGGAATCTATGTGAGCCTTTTGGATTTTCTGAGAAATTTACGCGTAGAGTGGCATTCACATTGGATTGTTAGGTCAGTCCTTTGTTCGAGTCGAATTAAGCAAAAAAAAAAAAAAAAAAAAAAAAAAAAAAAAAAAAAAAAATTTTTGGTGTCATAACAGTGATTATTTGAATGATGAGTAAGATAGAATTTATTTGTGCTTAAAGCCCATAGGCCACGGCAAAATATATAAAACAAACAACAACTACATCGGAATTGCAAAAATCCTAATATAATCCTATAGAAACGTAGCTCTATGACCCATTGTGAGATGGAGGAATCGTGCCAAATATCCCGCACTCATAAAACGTTCATCCGCACACACTCTCACCAACCACTTAAAATCAAAACCCTCTCTGCCAAATACTTCATTTCTGCAGTCATTCAGTTCTTTACTTCCACACATCAAGTGATACTTTTGTTCAAAGCTCCGCAAATAAGACAGAAATATGGACCAGTCTTTGACCTTTCCCTCCCAATAGACTTTTTTCTTTGGCCCAGTGGCAAACTATTAGCCCTCATTTCAATTAGCAACTTTATGTACTCTTTATTTAAACTCACCTTAACCAATATGACCCAAATCTTATTTGATCTACAATAAAGACCCAGAGAAGGCGAATGAGATCACTGGACCTGCTGTGCTTGTATTTTCTGGTCCTGCAGGTTTTGTTCAACTAACCTGCTCAAATTCTGATGTTCTTTTAATTTCATGATTTGTGCAGTTTGATTTATTACTTTTCTTATACAATAAAAATACAGTTTGCAAATGTTGTTCATAAGGTTCATTGAGGATAATCTTTTTTTTTGTTGCTCATGCATGACCAGTTACGTTGAAATTTGAAAGAAATTTTACTTAGACTATGACTGTTCTTTTCTTTTCTTTGCATGAAGGAATCCTGGGAATTTTCGTCACAGGTGAAATTCTGCTGTTTTGCTTTTTATTTATTTCATTTTTGCTGTTTTGCTCCGACTATGTGCAGAGATTATGTTTTCATTTTAAAACTGTGTTTATTATTTTAAATTAGACTTTCTTTGTCTGTATTTAGAACGTCCTACTTTGAGTAGTCATTTGAGTCAAATTTAGCTTATTGTGGTTGCGACGGTAGGTGCAACCTAGTAAAGGACGAACTTTGGCCCATAATAACCCAGTGTTATTTATTTCGGAAACAAATCGCATCGAAATAAAATGTGCACCATTTAAATCGCCATGGCTGATAACCTTGTACATGGAATTACAGTCCCTTGGCTTGAACAATAAGGGAAATCACGTTTTTGCAAAGGTAGCACTGGTGTGGGCTTTTTTTCCGTTTTTTCCTCTGCTGCTAGAGGGATATTGGAACATCATAGAGAGCTGTTTAAGGGCTCATTTAAAAAAAATCCACCATTTTTTTTTTCAAAGAAAAGTAAAGAGCTACATCAAATCAAAAATAAGCAGAAATAAAGTCAAATAATCCTCCAAGTGTAAAACTTCCACAAATCACCATCAATAGATAAATAAAACCCCAAAAGAACAGAAATTACAATAAGTAACCAATTTAAACTCAAAATGAGCAGAAATTAACATGAATAGGGTCAACATCCCCAAGCCTTCTGAAGACCATAACATGATTCGTACTTCACTGAAAAAAAACAACAACAAAAAACAAATGAATATGGATTGACAGTTTAATGGATTGACAGTTCTGATGTTTATTCCTTAAAGTCTTAGTAGTTTTTGATTTGTTGAAGTTAAAAAAGTGAAAATATTCAAAATGCAGTTTTAGAGCAACATTTAGTTTTAAAGCCTAATAGGCAAATTGCATAACTGTGGGGGATTGGCATACCCAATATCTCTAGAGACATTGTCACTGGACCGTTCAACTATGCCGAGCAAAATGGCTGTCTCAAAAGTTGATTGGATGTGTTCAGAAAATTAATGGGCTTGGGAGGAGGACTGTTTGCCCTTTAATCACTTTTGACTCTTAAAAAGGGCACTTTTAGTTTGCAATCGGATTAACACCTTTAAAAGTTTCAATGATATTGCTAGCTATAACAGAGTGATGCTGCCTGTGATATTGCTTGTATGCCTTTTTGAAAACCTGCATGCATATAGTTTTTCGTTTAATTGAAACTCTCTCTAAACGTTCCCTAAAAGTTTGAAAGGTCTAACTTAATAATGTAAGCCGGTCTTGAGATATTGCTTTGTCAGTCTTTTGACAATCTACATGCCTATAATTCGTTTTGATTTAGTTCGACTTTTGCCAAAATATTCCTTGAACGCTTCTCCTTAATACCCTTGGCTTGCGTAGTAGCAATAGTTGTAGTAGCAGTAGTAGCATTAGTAGCAGTATGCACATAACATCTTAGTTTTTTTTTTTCAACATACGCTGAAATTTTCAAATTAATATCATCAACCATTCCTGAAGCATCGCTGATACGTCCTCTTGACAACCTGTGTGGGTGTAGTGTGTTTTCGATTTACTTCAATGCAGTTTTGTTCCCCAAAATTTTCTCCTTAATACCCTTAGCTTTAGTAGCAGCAGCAGTTGTACCATTTGTAATAGTATTAGGGGTAGTAGTAGTAGCAATGAAATTAGTAGTAGCAGCCCTAGCTTTAGTAGCAGTAGTAGTAGTAGTAATAGTAGCGATAATAGTACTGTCTTTTGGTCAGTTCACCATAACCCTGCAAGTTTCAACTTCACATCTGACTGTTCCTAAGATATTGCCGATACGGTCTTTTGACAAGGTGCATGTAGAGGGCGTGTTGTGATTCAGTTCACCTTCTTAGTCTTCTTCTTAAAGCTCTTGCTCGGCAGCATTGCCAGCGTAGAGGGAACCAGTCGTCAGCGCCTTCAGTCTTCTCCAGAGTGGTAGGTTCAGGGCGAGGGTTGTCGCTTCAGCCGGGTTGATGTTTCTGGAGGCGAGCCGATCACGGATGACGTCCGCCCATCTGATGCGTGGTCTTCCCTTAGGACGCCTCCAGCCGTTTGCAGCTGGGTCGAAATCGAAGATGAGTCGGGCGGGTCTCTGGGCAGGCAGACGGAGCAGATGACCATACCAACGTAGCGAGCGAGACTCAAGCTGCTCGGACAGGGGTGGGAGTTTGAAGGACCTGAGGATTTCCGAATTTTGTACCCTGTCGGGCCATCGGGAGCTTTCGATTTTTCGGAGGTGTTTCTTCTGGATGGCATCTACCTTCAGCGTCTGTGTCTGAGTCAGCGACCAAGTCTCGGCAGAATAGAGCATAACGCTGGCAACCGAAGCAGAATATATTCGTGCTTTGGTGAGACGGCTGATCTGGGGTTTATGGAAGACTGTTTTTAGAAGGCGACCGAAGACAGAGTTTGCTTTTGCCGCTCTTGCTGATATTTCGGCATCTAGGATGCCGTTTGAGCAGACAATTGAACCAAGGTAGGTAAACTGCTTAACTACCTCTACAGTTTGGCCAAAAATTTCCACAGATGACAGGGGGTTGGACGGCGTTTTCTCAACGGGCATTATCTTGGTCTTTGACCAATTTTTTTTCAGACCGAGTTTCTCAGCTGCAGAGGCCAGTGTTTGCAGAGTAGTTTTTAGGTTACTAATGTTTTCGCATATTAGCACTACGTCTTCGGCACAGTCGACGTCTGAAAGAACTCTTCCAGCAAAGTCTGTGCCAAACAGATGCACCTGCATTATTTTATTCAGGATGTGGTCTATTGCACAGTTAAAGAGCTCAGGTGCAGCGGCACATCTTTGCCAGACACCATTTTTAATTTTGAAATATCCAGAAGGCCGTCCATTTACGATCACCGCACTTTCAGTGTTATTATACAGCGCCTTCCAATTCACCTTCCAATCTCAAAATTCCCGGAAAATGGCACCTTCTTATCCTTAGACATAATTATAATAATAGTGACAGTAGTAGTATTAGTAGTACAGAGAAGAAAAATAAAATATCATATCAAAAATTTCTCCATTGTGTTTCCAAGTGCCTTCTGTAATAATCTAAATAAACCTTATTTCAATATGTGTGATATTCTCTCCAGTTTTCGGCCTCCAGTGGCTTTGTTTAGTGTTTACAGTGATGGTTGAGGTGGGGACCATGTTATTCAAAAGATTTGATTAGCCTACTTTAATAATAATAGTTTTATTTCAACCCTTCATACAAATACAGTGTAAATGCTCGAAGGAGTTATAAAAACGAAAGAGAAAAGAACGAAAAAATCACACAACGCTACAAAACAAAATTAAACTGCGATAAGTATGGAAGAGAGAAAAACAAACGGAATCAAAATCACGATTTTAATGCACAAGACTAGCCAATGGAGAGTCGTGGATTGTTCTATTTCGACTTTTGAAAGGGGTAGACAACTCAACCATTTTCTTACTTATCTCGAAAATATAGTACCTCTGCGAAACTTTTCTGAACCATATGGGAAATCCGAATAAATATTTGCAATACCGAAAAAAAATTTGAATGAATTTGGTTACGTTCGGTTTTACTAAAGCAATTCCATAGGGTTAAAAAAAAGACATGTGGCGCGAACATGGCGTTACAGAGACGACCGAGCGTAATTTTATCGAATTGACCTTTAGTTCATGCTAGCATACCGTAAGTTTTCCGCAGTTTTTCTTTAAGTGCCGCAATAACAGGATTTCAGTAGCTTTAATAGAATTCCTATATCGGAGTCCGAGATACTCAAATTTATCCTTTTGGAGAACTGTCATCCCGCAAAGACCATCAACACGATTTGGCAATGTTTCGTTGTTCAAAACGACGAATTCAGTCTTAGACGGCTCTTTTGTTAGCCCAATATCTCCAAGTGCAGACGACACGGCATTAATAGCTTTCTATAAAGATTCTAAATTGTCACATATCAAAAGTAGATCATCTGCGTAAGATAGATGACTAGCATCAACTCCATTATCTATCAAAAATTCTTCTGTCGATTTTGCCGCAGAATGTACTGCATTGTTAAATATCACAGGGCTGATTACTGAGCCTTGTTTAACACCCCTACGTATCTCTATATGTCCAGAAAGCTGTCCTGCAGCACGAATTCTTACTTGAGATTTTCGATACCATTGCCATAGACATTTACAGACAAAGGGATCAACTCCTGCCCTTAGTAGTGACAGGACTGCCTGCGAACGTAAGACAGAATCAAACGCCTTAGATATGTCTATTGCGCAGACGAATAACGGATTTTTTCGTTTCTTAAACTTTTCAACAATTGAAATAAAAGTTGCATATGCATTCTGAACACCGAGACCAGACCTGAAACCGAACCGATCGTCATCCACTTCCGCTCGCGCTGCCACTATAGGGCACCGTGTCTTCTCCAGTAACTTTGCTAGAACTGAATAAATAGTGATGGGCCTGTATGAAGAACAATCTTTAGGGTCTTTCCCCTTCTTATATATACAGTTAATGACCCCCTGACACAAACCTTGTGGGGCAGACTGTTGCGATGCTATTGCTTGGAACAATAAAGCTATGTGACTAAACAGTTTAGGGGTACCATACCTCAGATGTTCCGGCTGAGTACCATCTGCCCCAGACGATCTTCTTAAAGGAAGAAGATGAACAAAAGATTCAACACACGATGGGGTAATAGTATGCCAGTTACTGTATTAGTTTAGTCGATCAAAATGCTGCATCAGAATGTCCTGGAAATTACTTTCTAATGATGGAGGATCAGCCGCAAACATTGAACAAAAATGTTAAACCATCTATTTATTTCAATGCTATGGGGCGGCGACGAAGAAGACCGGTAGACACTTCTCGCCATGGCTGACAAGGATTGTTTTTCATTTCCCATGATAGCTCCTTAACCCGACTTCTTTTCCAGGATTTCACCTTCTTTTGATATTGGTCTTTACTCGACTTCATAATTTTAAAAACCCATCCTAAACGTGGTCTTTCACAATCAACCCAAATTTGTCTCCAAAACACATGGCGAGATTTTTCAACCTTCAAACGAGGAAAATCTAACCAGCCTCTCTTACTTTTTTCAGCTTTATTCAGCTTTATTCAGCTTTATTTTTTTGACGGATGCAGCCGTTTTCATACTATGCACCAATTCAAGCAAATACCCATTCAAATCAAGAAGCCGGTCAGATTTTACCCGCAAGAGCAAATGAAACGGAACCCTTATCTTATCTAAGTACGAATCAAGTAGCAACTGGTAAGTAAATATATCAATACGACTCCAGTTCTGTTTAGTGAACCACATGGGTCTAGAGGGAGCATATGTCTCAAAAGAACTGAGTGGTAAGTGAAAGTGAAGATGCGAATGGTCACTTAAAAGGAAGTCGTTACAAACATTAACTATCTGCCGCTGGAGATCCCCCCTATCAGTAAACACGAAATCGAGATCAGAAGTGCTATCACTATTATGTACATAGGTAAACGATCTATTTTTCTGTAGACAATAGAAATTTTGCGGCATAGTAGCATTAAAAATTTGTGAGCGACCAATGGTATTATCATTAATGTCCGTATTAAAATCACCCATAATAACACACGATTTACGGGTAAGAGCTATTCTTTCAAGTAGTTTCGACAATGACGAGCAGGCAGACGCAAACTTCTGACTCGATCTGTCATTTCTATAATTTGTAGGCATATAAACACAAACAGCAATAAAACCACTAAATTCTACCGCAAGACATACATCATTAGACTCAAACGTATTGCAATTATACTTATTTCTAACAGCTATCATTAAGCCCCCCGAGGGTCGACCCTTAGCTGGGTGGATAAAAAACTCATGATGATCAGAAGAAGTAATCAGTCTTGTGCTATTATCGTCATTAAACAGATGCTCATTAACACAAATTATATCGAAAGCACCATACACTATTGGAAGTATGTCTATTTTTTCTCTAGCACCGTTTATGTTTTGATAGAAAACACGTACTTCGCCATTTATCGAGCCGGTTTAAGATTCGATTTATTTGGCGCAGCTTGGTCTGGAGTTGTACCACGAGCTGCATTTTTCAGGTTCGGGCAACGAAAGCTGTTACTTGCATTGTTGGATCCGCAGTTGGCACATTTGAGCATATCTGAGGTGCACTCGGAGTAGCTATGATCACCGGCACACTTGCTACATTTAGTGTCCTTCGGACACTGGTTTGCACGATGACCAAAACCTTCTTTGATTCCAAACTTGAGAGCCAGATCGAAGTCAATCTTAGTAACGAACGTGAGCTGGACAACTGAGGAATTTCCAAAGCGCTTGGTTTGGGAAACACCGCTAATTAGGTTGGAAATAGCTGAAACGTCGTAATCTTTGTCAATGTAAATGATCCCGAGGTATTCTGAACGCAGTACCTTGCTACGGATATTTTGCTCGCCTTGGGCCCCGGAGGCGACAGCACTTGCGGATGTTTCGTCTTTCATATGAAGAAATAGCCTGTCTCTTCGTTGTTCGATTCTGTCTATTTTATCAGTGGGTCCAATTTTCCTCAAGAACTCCTTTGACTTGGTAGGATTAGCACTCAAGGTTGCAGGCAGATTCGACAAAACAATTGGGATAGTCCTTTCTGGTCGGGGCAGAGATGGCCACATTGGTGGCTGGTTCTCTGAGCTAGGTACTGCAGAGGTTTCATGCTTCTCTACAAGAAAACTTAGCATCGCTTTACAATCATTCAATCGGGAGGCAACAATCGTACTCGCATCCTCAGGAATGGTGGGAACGTCAGCTGGGTCGAAAATGACAAAACGAGGAGTCAGAATTTCATTTGCGAACCTTTATGACACAACCTCATAAATATTGCCATACAAGGCAGAAGCTGGTTGATAGCCCTTACGACTCTGGTCAATGTTTTTGTCGAGCACTGTTTTACATATATCAATAGCGTCTTTCAGAGTTTTATTTGAGAACAACTTCGACTGCCCGATAACAATATTCTTATTCGTTTTCTTTTCCACATGCCTCTGTTTAAAGTTCAACACCGGACTTAAAACCACGATATTTTCCGTCATTCTTGATCCAGCTATCACCCCAAAGACGAGGGAAGCGTCAGCCCCCCCCCCCTTCACCTTATCCCCGCATTTTAAGGGAGACTCTCCCGGCAGGTACAGCTGCACTTGCCACGGGTTTACTGCCCCTCTTCTGCTTGTCAATTAGGGTTGCGCAAAATTGAAACCAGCACAAATCTATTTTTGTGAAGTGTAAATAAATGTCCATAAACTAGGTCAGTAGATTACAAGATTTTTTAACCGTAAAAAAATGTTTTGAAAGAATGGTCACACAATTAACTCCAGTCTCTGAATTAATTTGAGATCCTACCGAGTTTCAAGTTAATAAAATCCAGAAGAGGTTATCACATTCAAGACTAATTGAAGACTGATAACTTTGTGAAATTTTAACCCAGATTGTGGGACAAAAAATTTCTTGATCAAACTCTACAAATAATGAAAGGGGCATTATCTTTGATTTCGCTAAGGAACATTTTGGCAGAAGCATGATTGGCAAGACCTATTCCAGAATTAACTATGTTATGCACTGAGTATTTTGTATTATGTGCGATTTACTTGTTGTCTTTGTACGTAAACCTATTGAATTGAAAAATTTAATTGAACTGATCTTTTAATTTCCAGTTTATTCATAGCTGCAGGTTTTTCACAAGTTTTTTTTTTCTGAGCTATAAGAAACACGCAACATGTGCTTCAATTTTTTACTATCAAACAGTTTGTGGTAACGAACTGTAAGTAAGGAGCGTCTCGGCCCAATAGTAACTGAAACTCTAAAGACTGGAAATTTGATATCAACAGGTACATCAGAAAAATCGGCCTATTATGTTGATTTTAAATATATAAGAAGATTCATTAAGTTTTGTTTTTCCCATCAAAAGCTACGAGCCTGACAAAACTAAAAGTAAAGGAATCTTAATGAAAATCACACTATCAGATTCAACGTATCAGAGCACCCTACTGTAGAAGTATCAAACTCCCTTCTGGAAAAGTGTGAAACTTTGTATTTTTGCAAGAAAGGTCACGGATGCGTGTTTATTCATTTTTTCCCCCAAGGGGTGGTCGTATCCAACGAATAGTCCTATAATATCGGGAGAGCGCTCTTTCGAACGCAAATTAAAAGTTCTAGTGTCCTTTTTAAGTGACCAAAAATATTGGAGGGCAGCTAGCCACCCTCTGACGCCATTTTCCGATCAAAGTTTTGAGGTAGCCATTTTATTCAGCATAGTTGAAAGGCTCAGTAAATATGCCTGTGGGGATAACATAACCCCTCGTCCTCACAGCTCGCGGGGAAAGGGTTGTAAATTATTATGTTTGCCCATTGTTTATGTATAGTATTTCTTATTAGGAAGTGTTCATACATTTTTCGGGGGGATTTTTTCCTGGTGGGCTGGCTCAATTTTGTATGTGGAGATGTTCCGGGGTATTTGCCCGGGTGAAATTTTCAGCCGGGCTGGAAATGTCTGGAGGATTTTTCCGTGGCGATGGGTTTTGCGGAACAAATTCTCTATGGAGAAATTTCCCGTGGGGTAAGTTGTCCATGGGACAATTTTTCGCGGTAGCAACTTCCGATCGGGGTAGGGGATCACCGGTAAAAATTTTCCTCGGAAGGAGGGATTTTTGGTATGATTTAAAATACGATTATAAATTAAAGTCTTTTTCAATAATGTGAAAGAGGCTTGATACCTGCCATTGATTTGCGTTACTTCGCAACAACCCATCCCCCCCATATCACGCAATGGAGAATATATTTTTCATTTGAGCAGCTGCAGGAAATACTTTATTTTTATTCTTTATTTTCGTTTCGTAGATTGGAGATACCAAATTATGCTTCTTATTCTTTGTGCATTTCTTATGCATGTTTCAAGCTTGAAGAAACGAAAATAAACGTTAATTTTTTGTTCATATTCTTACAAGTAACTTTCAAGTTCATATTCTTACAGGCCAAAATAGTTCCTGTCATCATTTAAATGAATTAAGTTAACTGGAAATATGCAAAGCAGCCTCTTTAAATTTCAGCTCGTCTTTTGCTAATTTATGATTATTAAACCTTATTTGCTTGAACTTTATTCATAAAAGCATGTCTGAATTTTTTTTTTACTTTTTCTTCACATCAGCCACTATTGACCCTGTGCAAGGAATTTTTCGTTTCTTTCAGAGTGGTAGTATTTTAAGAACTTATTGGAAGTAAAAGAATACCTCTAATTTTATGGGGTTTTTTTCTTAGAGACTGTTCTTCCGTTTTTTACAAAAAGTCTTGTATTTTTTTTCCTTCAATATGCCCTACATATATCAGATGAGTCAAGCTGATGTGTAAATAGAAACTGTTACAGGAGAGGATATTATTGAAAAAAAAGCTCTTGTGTTAAACAAAAGAAACTTCAGACAATGGCCCTCTAAAAAAGAAAAGACTATTAAAAAGTTAAGTTTCTTTGCATCTGTATTACAATGAGTGCGCGTAGGTGTTAAGGATATTTGGCGTATTGAAGTTGATTTGTCTTCTATTGATTTGAAAGTTAGTATGCCTATCTCACTGTATAGAGATAATTAGCAGTAAGTTCACCGCAGATGATTTCTGGCTCTTCATTCTCGGTGCGAACAAACAGCTCCTCTCATTTGATCTGCCATCAGTGGTCCAATTACCCTAGAACACTTATTTTCGGAGAAACTTTCTCAAAATGCCTTTGAAACCAACTCGAGTCTTCGAAACCTACTTGTAATTCCTAAAAACATCTAATAATAACACTGCACTACTAATTACCGATTTTCATATATGTATTGGAATAAACTAATTTAAAGTTAGTTTCTTTAAAATTTAGCGTTCCAACGTTGAAGCTAAGTTTCGCGTTCAAGAGAAATCTGACTTGTCTACAGCAGAAAGGCCTTATTGACTCGTGACGGGAGTCCATATATGGGCATAGAGTCCCTAGGGAGAACACATGTGCTGTCAGTTCGACGGTGGCTCCATATATGGGCATAGAGTCCCTAGGGAGAACACCTGTGCTGTCAGTCGTGACGGGGCACCATATATGGGCATGGAATCCCCAGGGAGAACACGTTTCCGAAAAATTGTCTCTGGGCGAAGTCTATTAATGTCTTTGATGTATTTCCAAGGAGAATTGTTTCTAGGCGAATGTTTATTAATGTCTTTGGAGTTCTTCCAGGAGAATTGTTTCCGGGCAAATGTTTTGATCTTAGAAATGAAGAGATTAACTCGGGAAAGGGTTTCCTAGTAATTTGAAATGTGACAGCGCAGGGATGCCAAAAACAAAAGGAACACGCTGAAATTACGTTTAGGGGTTATTTGGGCGAAATCGATTTAGACATTTTAGGGAATTATTTCGGCGAAACAGTTAGAAACATTTTAAAAGATTATTTTAGAAGAGGTTTTAGAAGAGGATTTGGGGGTGAAACTCTGTGGTCGTTATAATACACAAGTTCCATTTGAACAGTGTCGTGAGGTCCTCTACCCCAACCCCAAAGGGCTCCGGTCCCCCAACCCCGACCCCGAAGGAAGCCCCCGGTCCTCAAAGGTCCCCCGGTGCCCCGAAGGGTCCCCGGCGTCCCAAAGGCTCCTGAGCCCCCATTTTTTAATACTTTTTTAAGGCTTTATTATATCTTTTCAGAACAAGTTATTTTCTTAATGTCCATCCTAAACCCATTTTACAAGTTGAAGTACCCATCCTTTTCAACCCCAACTTTACTATGCTGCTTTTTTGAATAATTCAACACCAAGCAATACTTTTAAAAGGCATTTCAGATCAATTTCTTTTCTTAATGTCCCTCCTAAACCAATTTTAAAAATTGAAGTACCCATCCTTTTTACACACAACTTTACTTTACAGCTTTTTGAATGCTCCAAGACCAAGCAATACTTTTCAAAGGGCATTTCAGAACAATTTCTTTTCTTAATGTCCTTCCTAAACCCATTTTACAAGTTGAAGTACCCATCCTTTTCACACAAAACTTTACTTTATAAGTTTTTTATGTGTGTGTAAGTTTTTTTTTGTATGTGTGTAAGTTTTTGTGTGTGTGTGTAAGTTTTTGTGTGTGTGTGTAAGTTTCTGTGTGTGTAAGTTTTTGTGTGTGTGTAAGTTTCTTTGTGTGTGTGTAAGTTTTTGTGTGTGTGTAAGTTTTTTTGTGTGTGTGTAAGTTTTTATGTGTGTGTAAGTTTTTTTGCGTGTGTTTAAGTTTTTGTGTGTGTCTAAGTTTTTTTTTGTGTGTGGGTAAGTTTTTGTGTATGTGTAAGTTTTTGTGTGTGTAAATTTTTGTGTGTGTGTAAGTTTTTGTGTGTGTGTGTTTAAGATTTTTTTTGTGTGTGTGTGTGTATATTTTTTTTTTTTGTTTTTTTTAGTTTTTTTTTTGTGTCTGTAAGTTTTTTTGTTTGTGTATTTTTTTGTGTGCGTGTAAGTTTTTATGTGTGTGTAAGTTTTTGTGTGTGTTTAAGTTTTTGTGTGTATGTGTAGTTTTTTATGTGTGTGTGTAAGTTTATGTGTGTGTGTTTGTTTTTTTTTTTGTGTTTAAGTTTTTGTGTGTTTGTTTGTTTTTGTTTTTGTGTCTAATTTTTTGTGTGTGTGTTTAATTTTTTGTGTGTGTATAAGTTTTTGTGTGTTTTTTATTTTGTGTGTGTGTGTGTTTTTTTTTGTTTTTTAGTTGTTGTGTGTGTGTAATTTTATATGTTTAAGTTTTTGTGTTTTTGTTTATTTTTGTGTGTGTGTGTAATTTTATGTTTTTGTGTATTTCTTTTTGTGTTTAAGTTTTTATGTTTGTGTAAGTTTTTTCTGTGTAAGTTTTTGTGTGTGTGTATTTTTTGTTTTTTTTTTTTAGTTTTTTGTGTGTTTGTGTATTTTTTTTTTTGTGTGTAAGTTTTTTTTTGTATGTATGTTTTTGTTTGTGTGTGTGTTTATGTTTATTTGTGTGTGTTTTTTTTTTTGTGTGTGTAATTTTTTGTGTGTGTGTTTTAGTTTTTTTGTGTGTGTTTGTTTTTGTGTGCGTGTTAGTTTTTGTGTGTGTGTGTGTAAGTTTTTGTGTGTGAGTTAGGTTCTGTGTGTGTGTAGGTTTATGTGTGTGTTAGTTTTTGTGTGTGTGTTAGATTTTGTGTGTGTTTCTGTGTTTATGTGTGTGTATGTTTTTGTGTGTTTGTAAGTTTGTGTGTGTGTGTAAGTTTTTGTGTGTGTGTGTAAGTTTTTGTATGTCTGTAAGTTTTTGTGTGTGTATAAGTTTTTTTGTGTGTGTAAGTTTTTGTGTGTTTAAGTTTTTATGTGTGTGTAAGTTTCTGTGTGTGTGTGTGTAAGATCTTATGTGTGTGTAAGTTTCTGTGTGTGTGTGTTTCAGTTTTTGTGTGTGTGTAAGTTTTTGTGTGTGTGTAAGTTTTTGTGTGTGTGTACGTTTTTGTGTGTGTGTAAGTTTTTATGTGTGTGTAAGTTTCTGTGTGTGTGTGTGTAAGTTTTTGTGTGAGTGTAAGTTTCTGTGTGTGTGTGTGTCTGTGTTTGTGTGTTGTGTGTTTGTGTGTTTGTTTTTTTGTGTTTTTGTGTGTTTTTTTGTTTGGTTTTGTTTGTGTGTTTGTGTGTGTGTGTGTAAGTTTTTGTGTGTGTGTGTAAGTTTTTTTGTGTGTGTTAGTTTTTTTTTTGTGTGTGTGTAAGTTTTTGTGTGTGTAAGTTTTTTTGTGTGTGTAAGTTTTTGTGTATGTGTAAGTTTTTGTGTGCGTGTTTAATTTTTTGTGTGTGTGTGTTTATTTTTATTTGTGTTTTTAATTTTTTGTGTGTGTTTTTCTTTGTTTTTGTGTGTGTAAGTTTGTGTTTGTGTGTAAGTTTTTGTGTTTGTGTTTTTTTGTGTTTGTTTTTAATTTTTTTTTTGTGTGTGTTATTTTTTTTGTGTGTGTAAGTTTTTGTTGTGTATTTAAGTTTTTTTTTTTTTTCACTTTTTTTTTTTTTTTTAATTTTTTTGTGTGTGTGTAATTTTTTGTGTGTGTGTTTTATTTTTTGTTTGTGTTTCTGTTTTTGTGTGTGTGTTTGTTTTTTTTTGTGTGTGTGTATGTTTTTGTGTGTGTGTTAGTTTGTGTGTGTGGGTTTTTTTATATTTGTGTGTTATTTTTTGTGTGTGTGTAATTTTTTTTGTTTGGTTTTTTTTTTATGTTTGTGTTATTTTTTATGTTTTTTTTATTTTTTTTTTTTATGTTAGTTTTTGTGTGTGTGTTATTTTTTTTGTGTGTGTAAGTTTTTTTGTGTGTGTGTAAGTTTTTGTGTGCGTGTAAGTTTTTTTGTGTGTGTAAGTTTATGTGTGTTTGTTTAAGTTTTTGTGTGTTTAAGTGTTTTTTTTTTTGTGTGTTTGTGTAATTAATTGTTTGTTTTTTAGTTTTTTTGTGTGTTTTTTTTTGTGTGTGTGTAAGTTTTTGTGTGTGTCTATTTTTGTTTGTGTTTGTTTAAGTTTTTGTGTGTGTAAGTTTGTGTGTGTGTGTGTGTTATTTTTTGTATGTGTGTAAGTTTTTGTGTGTGTGTATGTTTTTTTGTTTTGTTCTTAGTTTTGTGTGTTTGTAGGTTTTTTTGTGTGTGTGTAAGTTTTTGTGTGTGTGTAATTTTCTTGTGTGTGTGTAAGTTTTTTTTTCTGTGTGTAAGTTTTTGGGTAATTTTTCTTGTGTGTGTTAGTTTTTGTGTGTGTGTGTAAGTTATTTTGTTTTAGTTAGTTTTTGTGTTTGTGTAAGAGTTTTTGTATGTGTAAGTTTTTTTGTGTGTGTGTAATTTTTTATGTGTTTGTAAGTTTTTTTGCGTGTGTGTAAGTTTTTGTGTGTGTCTAAGTTTTTTTTTGTGTGTGGGTAAGTTTTTGTGTATGTGTAAGTTTTTGTGTGTGTAAATTTGTGTGTGTGTGTAAGTTTTTGTGTGTGTGTGTGTGTGTGTTAGTTTTTTTTGTTTGTGTGTAATTTTTTTTGTGTGTTTTTTAGTTTTTTTTTGTTTGTAATTTTTTGTGTGTGTAATTTTTTATTTGTGTTTAAGTTTTTGTGTGTGTGTAAGTTTTTTTGTTTATGTTTATGTTTTTATGTGTGTGTGTTTTTTTTTGTGTTTTTTTTAGTTTTTGTGTGTGTTTTTTTTTTTTTTTGTGTGTGTGTATGTTTTTTTTTGTGTTTGTAAGTTTTTGTTTGTGTATAAGTTTTTGTGTGTGTGTGTTTAAGTTTATGTGTGTAATTTTTTTTGTGTGTGTAAGTTTTTGTGTGTAAGTTTTTGTGTGTGTGTAAGTTTGTGTGTGTGTGTGTAAGTTTTTTTGTGTGTGTGTAAGTTTTTTTGTGTGTAAGTTTTTTTGTGTTTGTTAGTTTTTTTTTTGTCTGTAATTTTTGTGTGTGTGTGTAAGTTTTTTGTTTGTATTGAAGTTTTTTTTGTGTGTGTTTAATTTTTTGTGTGTGTGTAAGTTTTTGTGTGTATGTTATTTTTTGTGTGTGTGTGTGTGTAAGTTTGTGTGTGTGTGTATGTTTTTTTGTGTGTGTAAGTTTGTGTGTGTGTGTGTTAGTTTCTTTTTGTGTTTAAGTTTTTGTGTGTGTGTGTAAGTTTATGTGTGTGTAAGTTTTTGTGCGTGTTAGTTTTTTGTGTGTCTGTAAGGTTTTTTGTGTGTGTAAGTCTGTGTGTCCTCGTAAGTTTTTGTGTGTGTGTATGTTTGTGTGTGTGTGCAAGTTGTTGTGTGTGTGTAAGTTTTTTTGTGTGTGTAAGTTTTTTTGTGTGTGTGTAATTTTTTGTATTTGTGTAAGTTTTTGTGTGTGTGTAAGTTTTTTTGTGTGTGTAAGTTTTTGTGTGTGTGTATGTTTTTATGTGTTTGTAAGTTTCTGTGTGTTTGTGTTTGTAAGTTCTTATGTGTGTGTAAGTATCTGTGTGTGTGTGTAAGTTTTTGTGTGTGTGTAAGTTTTTGTGTGTGTGTTATTTTTTTTGTGTGTGTTCGTTTTTGTGTGTGTAAGTTTGATTGTGTGCGTAAGTTTCTGTGTGTGTTTGTGTAAGCTCTTATGTGTGTGTAAGTTTCTGTGTGTGTGTGTGTGTTTTTGTGTGTGTATTTGTGTGTGTTTGATATTGTGTGTGTGATTGTTTGTGGGTTTTTTTGTGTTTTTTTGTGTGTGTTTGTTTGTGTGTGTTTTGGTGTTTGTGTGTGTTTTTTTTTTTGTTTGTTTTTGTGTGTGTTTTTTTTTGTGTGTGTTTGTTAGTTTTTGTGTGTGTGTAAGTTTTTGTGTGTGTGTTATTTTTTTTTAGTGTGTGTAAGTTTTGTGTAAGTTTTTTTTTGTGTGTAAGTTTTTGTGTGTGTGTAAGTTTTTGTGTGTGTCTGTGTAATTTTTTGTGTGTGTGTGTAATTTTAATTGTGTGTGTAAGTTTTTGTTTGTGTGTTCAATTTTTTTTTTGTGTGTATGTTTTTGTGTGTGTGTGTGTGTGTTAGTTTGTGTGTGTGTGTGTAATTTTTTGTGTGTGTGTAATTGTTTTTGTGTTTTTTAGTTTTTGTGTGTGTGTAAGTTTTTGTGTGTGTGTAAGTTTTTTGTGTTTATGTAATTTTTTTGTGTGTGTTAGTTTTTTTTGTGTATTTTAGTTTTTGGTGTGCGTTTTCTTTTTTTTGAGTGTGTGTTATTTTTTGTGTATGTGTATGTTTTTGTGTGTTTTTAAGTTTTTTTTTGTGTGTGTGTTTTTTTTTGTGTGTGTGTATGTTTTTGTTTGTTTATGAATTTGTGTGTTTTTGTAAGTTTTTGTGTGTGTGTAAGTTTTTGTGTGTGTGTAATTATTTCTGTGTTTGTAATTTTCTATTTTTTAGTATTTTTTTATTTGTATTTTATTTTTTTTTTGTGTGTAAGTTTTTGTGTGTGTGTGTAAGTTTTTGCGTGTGTGTAAGTTTTTATGTGTGTGTAAGTTTCTGTGTGTTTGTGTAAGTTTTTGTGTGTGTAAGTTTTTTTTTGTGTGTGTGTGTGTAAGTCATTGTGTGTGTGTTTGTTTTTGTGTGTGTGAGTTTTTTTGTGTGTTTTAGTTTTTGTGTGTTTGTTTTTTTTTTTGTGTGTTTTTTTTTTTGTGTGTGTGTAAGTTTTTGTGTGTGTGTGTAAGTTTTTGTTTTTGTGTAAGTTTTTTTGTGTGTGTAAGTTTTTTGTTTTGTTTGATAGTTTTTTTTTGGGTTTATTTTTTTTTGTTTTTGAAATTTTTTTTGTGTGTTTAATTTTTTTGTGTTTTTGTAAGTTTTTGTGTGTGTGTGTAATTTCTTTTTTGTGTGTGTAAGTTTTTGTTTGTATTATTGTGTGTGAGTAATTTTTTGTGTGTGTGTGTAGTTTTTTTTGTGTGTTTGAGATTATTTGGTTGTGTTATTTTTTAATAATGTGTAATTTTTTGTGTGTGTGTGTAAGTTTTTGTGTGTGTGTTTGTAAGATTTTGTGTGTGTGTGTAAGTTTATGTGTGTGTTTCAGTTTTTGTGTGTTTGTAAGATTTTGTGTTTGTAAGTTTTTGTGTGTGTAAGTTTTTGTGTGTGTGTAATTTTTTTTTGTGTGTGTAAGTTTTTTTGTGTGGTTATGTTTTTTTTTGTGTGTATGTTTTTGTGTGTGTGTAAGTTATTGTGTATGTGTTAGTTTTTTTTGTGTGTGTAAGTTTTTGTGTGTGTGTAAGTTTTTGTGTGTGTTTAAGTTTTTGTGTGTGTATAAGTTTTTTTGTGTTTGTAAGTTTTTTTGTGTGTGTTTAATTTTTTTTGTGTGTGTATGTTTTTGTGTGTGTGTAAGTATTTTTGTGAGTGTAAGTTTTTGTGTGTGTGTAATTTTTTGTGTGTGTGTAAGTTTTTTTGTGTGTGTGTAAGTTTTTTTGTGTGTTTAAGTTTGTGTGTGTTTGTTATTTTTTGTTTGTTTGTTTATTTTTTGTGTTATTTTTTTTGTGTGTTTTATTTTGTTTGTGTGTTTTAGTTTGTTTGTGTTTTTTTAAGTGTTTTTGTGTGTGTGTAAGTTTATGTGTGTTTGTAAGTTTTTTTGTGTGTGTGTGTGTAAGTTTTTTTGTGTGTGTGTGTGTAATTTTTTGTGTGTGTGTGTATTTTTTTGTATGTTTGTTATTTTTTTTGTTTGTGTAATTTTTTGTATGTGTGTTAGTTTTTTGTGTGTGTGTAATTATTTGTGTTTTTGTAAGTTTTTTTTGTGTATGTAAGTTTTTTTTGTGTGTTACTTTTTTTTTTGTATTTAATTTTTGTGTGTGTGTGTAAGTTTTTTTGTGTGTTTTTATTTTTTTGTGGTTTTTTTTGATTTTTTGTTGTTGTAATTTTTTTTTTGTGTGTGTGTTTTTTTGTTTGTTTTTGTTAGTTTGTGTGTGTGTGTGTGTATTTTTTTGTGTGTGTGTATGTATTTGTATTTTTTTTAGTTTGTTTGTTTGTGTAAGTTTTTATGTGTGTTTAAGTTTTTGTGTGTGTGTAAGTTTTTATGTGTGTGTAAGTTTTTTTGTGTGTAAGTTTTTATGTGTTTGTAAGTTTTTTTTGTGTCTGTGTAAGTTTTTGTGTGTGTGTAAGTTTCTTTGTGTGTATGTAAGTTTTTGTGTGTGTAAGTTTTTGTGTGTGTGTAAGTTTTTGTGTGTGTGAGTTTTTGTGTGTGTGTAAGTTTTTGCGTGTGTGCAAGTTTTTTGTGTGTGTGTGTAAGTTTTTTTGTGTGTAAGTTTTGTGTGTGTGTGTGTATATTTGTATGTTTGTGTTTGTTTTTTTGTGTGTGTGTAAGTTTTTGTGTGTGTGTAATTTTTTTTGTTTGCGTGTTAGTTTTTGTGTGTGTGTACTTGTTTTTGTGAGTTTAATTTTTTTTGGGTGTGTAAGTTTTTTTTGTGTGTGTAAGTATTTTTGTGTGTTTAAGTTTTTTTGTGTGTGTGTTAGTTTTTTTGTTTGTGTTAGTATTTTTGTGTGTATGTGTTAGTTCTTGTGTGTGTGTGAGTTTTTTTGTGTGTGTGAGTTTTTGTGTGTGTGTGTGTAAGTTTTTTTGTGTGTGTTTGTAAGTTTTTGTGTGTGTGTTTAAGTTTTTGTGTGTGTGTAAGTTTTTGTGTGTGTATAATTTTTTTTGTTTGTTTTATTTTTTTTGTTTGTGTGTAAGTTTATTTGTGTGTGTAAGTTTTTTTTTGTGTGTAAGTTTTTGTGTGCGTGTTAGTTTTTTGTGTGTGTGGAAGTTTTTGTGTGTGTGTGTAAGTTTGTGTGTGTGTGTAAGTTTTTATTTGTGTTTTAGTTTTTGTGTGTGTGTATGTTTTTGTGTGTGTGTATGAGTTTGTGTGTGTGTAATTTTTTGTGTTTATGCGTGTAAGTTTTTGTGTGTGTGTATGTTTTTGTGTGTGTGTAAGTTTTTTTGTGTGTGTGTATGTTCTTTTGTATGTGTAAGTTTTTTTGTGTGTGTCGATATCAATTCTATTTTCCTAAAATAATATAAAATTTTCCACTTCAATTCAGATTTTTCTCAAAGAGATGAAAAAATTTAAAATACTGTTCTAAATTTTTCATAGCAGATAGAAAAATTCAAGTTTTTTTCTGAACTTTAGTAAAGAAAATAATTCAGTTACAATTTCTCCAGAGAAAATAAAAATCTTCCACTTCAGTTTTAAGTTCACCAAGACATGAAAAATTTAAAGTTCACTTCTAAATTTTTCCGTAGAAGATAGGAAAAGTTATACTATGATTCTTATTATTTTCCATGAAGATAAAAGTTTCACTTTAATTTTAAATTTTCTTAAATTCAATTCCGACCTTTCTCAAAGAGATGAAAAAATTTAAAGTTCTGTTCCAAACATTTTCCCGGAAGAAGAAAAGTTCAACTTCGATTCTGAATTTTCTCAATGAAAATGAAATAAACTATTGATCAATTTTATTTTACTAAAATAACATAAAAATTTTACACTTCATTCAGATTTTTCTCAGAGAGGAATATATTTAAAATACTGTACCAAATTTTTCATAGAAGATAGAAAAGTTCAAGTTCTCTTCTGAATTTTACCAAAGAACACAAAACAATTCTAATTTCTCCAGAGAAAATAAAAAGCTTCCACAGATTATTTTCCATGAAGATAAAAAGTTTCACTTTAATTCTAAATTTTCTTAAATTCAATTCCGACCTTTCTCAAAGAGATGAAAAAATTTAAAGTTCTGTTCCAAATATTTTCCCGGAAGAAGAAAAGTTAAACTTCGATTCTGAATTTTCTCAATGAAAATGAAATAAGTTATTGATCAATTCTATTTTCCTAAAATAATATAAAATTTTACACTTCAATTCAGATTTTTCTCAAAGAGATGAAAAAATTTAAAATACTGTCCAAATTTTTCTTAGAAGATAGAAAAGTTCAAGTTCTCTTCTGAATTTTACCAAAGAACATAATTCAATTCTAATTTCTCCAGAGAAAATAAAAAGTTTCCACTTCAGTTTTAAGTTGACCAAGACATAAAAAATTTAAAGTTCAGTTCTAAATTTTTCCATAGAAGATAGGAAAAGTTATACTGTGATTGTGATTATTTTCTGTGAAGATGAAAATTTTCACTTTAATTCTAAATTTTCTTAAATTCAGTTCCGAATTTTCAAATAGAGATGAAAAAGTTTAAAGTTCTGTTCCAAATTTTTCATTGAAGATAGGAAAAGTTATACTTTGATCGTGAATATTCAAGTTCTCTTCTGAATTTTACCAAAGAACATAATTCAATTCTAATTTCTCCAAAGAAAATAAAAAGCTTCCACTTCAGTTTTAAGTTCACCAAGACATAAAAAATTTAAAGTTCAGTTCTAAATTTTTCCGTAGAAGATATAAAAAGTTATACTATGATTGTGATTATTTTCTAAGAAGATAAAAAGTTTCACTTTAATTCTAAATTTTCTTAAATTCAATTCCGACTTTTCTCAATGAGATGAAAAAATTTAAAGTTCTCTTCCAAATATTTTCCCGGACGAAGACAAGTTCAACTTCGATTCTGAATTTTCTCAATGAAAATGAAATAAGTTATTGATCAATTCTATTTTCCCAAAATAATATAAAAAGTTTCCACTTCAGTTTAGATTTTTCTCAAAGAGTCGAAAAAATTTTAAATACTGTTCCAAATTTTTCATAGAAGATAGAAAAGTTCAAGTTCTCTTCTGAATTTTACCAAAGAACACAATTCAATTCTAATTTCTCCAGAGAAAATAAAAAACTTCCACAGATTATTTTCCATGAAGATAAAAAAAAAAATTCCATAGAAGATAGGAAAAGTTATACTATGATTGTGATTATTTTCTATGAAGATAAAAAATTTCACTTCAATTTTAAATTTTCTCAAAGAAGTGAAGAAAAGTTCAACTTCGATTCTGAATTTTCCCAATGAAAATGAAATAAGTTATTGATCAATTCTATTTTCCCAAAATAATATAAAAATTTTCCACTTCAGTTCAGATTTTTCTCAAACATATTAAAAAATTTAAAATACTGTTCTAAATTTTTTCATATAATATAGAAAAGTTCAAGTTCTCTTCTGAATTTTACAAAAGAACAAAATTCATTTCTAATTTCTCCAGAGAAAATAAAAAGCTTCCACGTCAGATTTAAGTTCACCAAGACATAAAAAATTTAAAGTTCAGTTCTAAATTTTTCCAGAGAAGATAAGAAAAGTTATACTATGATTTTGATTATTTCCATGAAGATAAAAAGTTTCACTTTAATTCTAAATTTTCTTAAATTCAATTCAGACCTTTCTCAAAAAGATGAAAAAATTTTAAGTTCTGTTCCAAATATTTTCCCGGAAAAATAAAAGTTCAACTTCGATTCTGAATTTTCTCAATGAAAATGAAATAAGTTATTGTGATCAATTCTATTTTCCTAAAATAATATAAAATTTTCCACTTCAATTCAGATTTTTCTCAAAGAGATGAACAAATTTAAAATATTGTTCCAAATTTTTCATAGAAGATAGAAAAAGTTATACTTTGATTGTTGAATATTCTTCATGAAGATATGGAGATCCACTTTAATTCTGAGTTTTCTCGAAGAAGTGCAAAATGTACAAGTTCTCTTCTGAATTTTCTTAGAGAAGAGAAAAAAAGTTAGCTCAATTCTGAAATTTACCATTGAAAATGAAAATGCTTCCATTTCAGTTCCTAATTTCTCAAAGACATAAAAAATTTAAAGTTCAATTCTACATTTTTCCATAGAAGATAGGAATGGTTATACTATGATTGTGACTATTTACCATGAAGATAAAAAGTTTCACTTTATTTCTAATTTTTCTTAAATTCAGTTCATTCATCTAACCACAAAAAACAATAGGTTAGGTTAGGTATAAATAAATATTAATAAATAATTAGAAACATTTCTCAAAGTTTAAATTAGGTTAGGTTAGGTTAACTTATCATGAGCGCTCATGATAAGCTAACCTAACGTAACTTAAACATGGTAGAAAGATTAAATTAGGTTAGGTTAGGCTAGATTAAGTTAGGTTAGGTTAAGTTAGGTTGGGTTAGGTTAGCCTACGTACGCGCGCGTACGTAGGCTAACCTAACCTAACTTAATCTAGCCTAATCTAACCTAGTTTAATCTTTCTACCATGTTTAAGTTAGATTAGCTTAGCTTATCAGGATCGCTAGTGATAGTTTTACCTAGCCTAACTTAAACATGGAGAAATATTTCTAATTATTTATTAATATTTATTTATACCTAAACTAGCCTATTGTTTTTGGCGATTATATGAATGAAGTGAATTTAAGAAAAATATGAAATAAAGTGAAACTTTTTATCTTCATGGTAAATAATCACAATCATAGTATAGCCACTCCTATCTTCTATGGAAAAATTTAGAATCGAACTTTAAATTTTTTATGTCTTTGAGAAATTAGGAACTGAAATTGAAGCTTTTTCATTTTAAATGTTAAATTTCAGAATTGAGCTAACTTTTTTTCTCTTCCCTAACAAAATTAAGAAGCGAACTTGTACATTTTGCACTACTTCGAGAAAACTCAGAATTAAAGGGGAGTTCCATATCTTCATGAAGAATATTCACAATCAAAGTATAACTTTTACTATCTTCTATGAAAAATTTGGAATAGTGTTTTAAATTTTTTTCATCTCTGAGAAAAATCTGAATTGAAGTGGAAAATTTTATATTATTTTAGGAAAATAGAATCGATCAATAACTTATTTCATTTTCATTGAGAAAATTCAGAAGCGAAATTGAACTTTTCTTTTTCCGGGAAAATATTTGGAACAGAACTTTAAATTTCTTCATCTCTTTGAGAAAGGTCGGAATTGAATTTAAGAAAATTAGAAACTTTTTGTCTTCATGGAAAATAATCAAAATCATAGTATAACTTTTCCTATCTTCTATGGAAAAATTTAGAACTGAACTTTAAATTTTTTATGTCTTGGTGAACTTAAAACTGACGTGGAAGCTTTTTATTTTCTCTTGAGAAATTAGAATTGAATTATGTTCTTTGGTAAAATTCAGAAGAGAACTTGAACTTTTCTATCTTCTATGAAAAAATTTGGAACAGTATTTTAAATTTTTTCATCTGTTTGAGAAAAATCTGAACTGAAGTGGAAAATTTTTATATTATTTCGGGAAAATAAAATTGATCAATAACTTGTTTCATTGGGAAAATTCAGAATCGAAGTTGAACTTTTCTTCACTTCTTTGAGAAAATTTAAAATTGAAGTGAAACTTTTTATCTTCATAGAAAATAATCACAATCATAGTATAACTTTTCCTATCTTCTATGGAATTTTTTTTTTTATCTTCATGGAAAATAATCTGTGTAAGCTTTTTATTTTCTCTTTATAAATTAGAATTTAATTTTGTTATTTGGTAAAATTAAGAAGAGAACTTTAACTTTTCTATATTCTATGAAAATTTTGGAACAGTATTTTAAATTGTTTCATCTCTTTGAGAAAAATCTGAACTGAAGTGGAAACTTTTTATATTATTTTGGGAAAATAGAATTGATCAATAACTTATTTCATTTTCATTGAGAAAATTCAGAATCGAAGTTGAACTTTTCTTTTTCCGGGAAAATATTTGGAAGAGAACTTTAAATTTTTTCATCTCTTTGAGAAAAGTCTGAATTGAATTTAAGAAAATTTAGAATTAAAGTGAAACTTTTTATCTTCTTAGAAAATAATCACAATCATAGTATAACTTTTTATATCTTCTACGGAAAATTTAGAACTGAACTTTAAATTTTTTATGTCTTGGTGAACTTAAAACTGAAGTGGAAGCATTTTTTTTCTCTGGAGAAATAAGAATTGAAATGTTCTTTGGTAAAATTCAGAAGAGAACTTGAATATTCACGATCAAAGTATAACTTTTCCTATTTTCAATGAAAAATTGGGAACAGAACTTTAAATTTTTTCATCTCTATGTGAAAAGTCGGAACTGAATTTAAGAAAATTTAGAATTAAAGTGAAACTTTTCATCTTCACGGAAAATAATCACAATCATAGTATAACTTTTCCTATCTTCTACGGAAAAATTTAGAACTGAACTTTTTAAAAAATTTTCATCTCTTTGAGAAAAATCTGAATTGAAGTGTAAAATTTTATATTATTTTAGGAAAATAGAATTGATCAATAACTTATTTCATTTTCATTGAGAAAATTCAGAATCGAAGTTGAACTTTTCTTCTTCCGGGAAAATATTTGGAACAGAACTTTAAATTTTTCCATCTCTTTGAGAAAGGTCGGAATTGAATTTAAGAAAATTTAGAATTAAAGTGAAACCTTTTATCTTCATGGAAAATATTCACAATCATAGTATAACTTTTCCTATCTTCTACGGAAAAATTTAGAAGTGAACTTTAAATTTTTCATGTTTTGGTGAACTTAAAACTGAAGTGGAAGATTTTTATTTTCTCTGGAGAAATTAGAATTGAATTATGTTCTTTGCTAAAGTTCAGAAAAAAACTTGAATTTTTCCATACTCAATGGAAAATTTGGAACAGTATTTTAAATTTTTTCATCTGTTTGAGAAAGATCTGAATTGAAGTGGAAAATTTTACGTTATATTATGAAAATAGAATTGATATGGGCATACACACAAAAACTCACACACACAAAAAAAATTAAACACACACACACAAAATTACACACAAACAAAAACTTACACACACACATAAAATTACACACACACAAAAACTTACACTCACACAAAAACTTACACACACACAAAAACTTACACACACAAAAAGTTACACACACATAAACTTACACACACGCACACAAAGACTTACACACACACAAAAACTTACACATACACAAAAACTTACACAAACAAAAAAAATAACACACAAAAAAAAAATAAAACTAAAACAAAAAAAAACAAACACACGCCAAATTAAACCAACACAAAAACTTACACACATAAAAAAATTACACACACACAAAAACTTAAACACAAAAAAAACTTACACAAACACAAAAAATTACACACACAAAAAAAACTTATACAAACATAAAAACTTACACACACATATAAACTTACACACACACATACAATATTACACACACACACACACACAAAAAAACTTACACACACACACACAAAAACTTACACACACACACAAAAAATTACACACACACACACAAAAACTTGCACAAACACAAAAACTTACACAAAAACAAACACTCTTACACACACACAAAAACTTACACACACACAAAAACTAACACACACTTACACACACACACAAAAACTTACACACACACAAAAACTTACACACACACAAAAACTTACACACACACAAAAAACTTAAATACAAAAAAAAAAGTAACACACACACAAAAACATAAATGCAAACAAAAACTTACACACACAGAAAAACTTACACACACACAAAAACTTACACACACACAAAAAACTTACACACACACACAAAAAACTAACCAAAACAAACAAATTAATATAAACACAAAAAAACTTACACACACAAATAAAATTACACACACACACAAAATCTTACACACATATACAAACTTATACAAACACACAAACTTACACATACACACAAAACTTAAGCACACACACAAAAAAAACTTACAAACACACACATACTAAAACACACACAAAACTGACACACACACAAAAACTTAACCACACACACAAAAGAACTTACACACACACAAAAACTAACACAACACACAAAAACTTACACACACACACAAAAACTTACACACACAAAAAAATTACACACACACAAGAAACTTACACACACACAAAGAACTTACACACACACACAAAAACTTACAAACACAAAAAAACTCACACACACACACACAAACAAACTTAACCTCACACAAAAACTTAAACACACACACAAAAAAACTTAAACACACAAAAAAAATAACAAACACACAAAAAATCACACACACAAAAAAAACTTACATACACACAAAAAACTTACACACACGCAAAAACTTACACATACAAAAAACTTAAACACACACACAAAAAACTAACACAAACACAACACAAAACTTACACACACACAAAAAAAATTACAAACACACATAAAATTAAACAAAGTCAAAAAAAATTACACACACACACACAAACTAAAACACACACAAAAAATTACACACACATAAAAACTTACACAAAAATTACACACACACACAAAAACTTACACACACACACACAGAAACTAACACACACAAAAACACTTACACAAACAGAAATTAACAAACACACAGAATCTAAAACAAACACAAAAAAACTTACACACACACACACAGAAACTTACACACACACAAAAACTTACACACACACAAAAAAACTTACACACACACAAACAAAAACCTAAAAAACACACACACAAACTAACACATACACACAAAGAAACTTACACACACACAAAAGCTTACACACACACAAAAACTTACACACACACAAAAACTTACACCCACACGCACAAACTTACACACACACAAAAACTTACACACACATATAAAACTTACACACACACAAAAACTTACAAACACACAAAAACTTACACACACACAAAAAGCTTACACACACACAAAAACTTAAACACACACACATAAACTTACACACACACACACACACACAGAAAATACTTACACACACACACACAAAAACTTACACACACACACAAAAACTTACACACGCACAAAAAAACTTACACAAACACAAAAACTTACAAACACACAAAAACTTACACAGACACAAAAAATTACACACACACAAAAATTTACACAAAAACTTACACAAACAAAAAAGAACTAACAAACTAACAAAATAATACACACACAAAAAAACTTAAAAAAACAAAAAAAAAAAAACGAACACACAAAAAAAATTACACACACACAAAAACATACACACACACACAAAAACTTAACCACATACAAAAACTAACACAAACAAAAAAAACTTACACAAACATAAAAACTAACACACACACAAAAAAATTACGCACACACAAAAGATTACACATACAAAAAAAACTTACACCCACAAAAAAACTTACAAACACACAAAAACTTACACACACACACACAAAAAATAACACAGGCACAAAAAAACTTACACACACACTTAAACTTACACACACGCACAAAAACTAACACACACACAAAAACTTACACACATACAAAAACTTACACACACAGAAAAACTTACACAAAACTTACACACACAAAAAAAAACTTACACACACAAAAACTTACACACACACAAAAACTTACACACACACAAAAAAAAATTACACACACAAAAAATATTACACAAAAACTAAACCTTACACAAAAAAAAAAACTTACACCCATACTAAAATTTACATAAAAACTAACAGACACAAAAAAGAACTAACACACACACAAAACCTCACACACATACACACACAAAAACTAACACACATACAAAAACTTACACACACACAAAAAATTACACACACACAAAAAAACTTACACACACACAAAAACTAAAACATACACACAAAAAAATAACACACACAAAAAAAATAAAACACACAAAAACAAACTAAAACACACAAAAAAAAACTTACATAAACACAAAAAACTTACACACACGCAAAAACTTACACACACAAAAAAAAACTTACACACACAGAAAAACATAAACAAACAAAAAAACTTAAAAACACAAAAAAAACTTACAAACAAAAAAAAACTTACAAACACACAAAAACTTTAACACACAAAAAAACTTACAAAAACACAACAAATAACAAATACAAAAAAACATAAACACACACAAAAACATACACACACAAAAACTTACACACAAAAAAAAAACTTACACACACACACAAAATCTTACACACACACAAAAACTTACACACACACATATAAACTTACACACACACACACACACACAGAAAATCTTACACACACACAAACAAAAACTTACACACAAACAAAAAAACTTACACAGACACAAAAACTGACACACACACAAAAGCTTACACAAACACAAAAACATAAACACACACAAAAACTTACACAAACTTACACACACAAAAGAACTTACACACACACAAAAACTTACACACACACAAAAAACTTACACACACACACACAAAAACTTACACACACACAAAAACTAACACACACACTAAAAGAACTTACACACACACAAAAAACTTACACACACAAAAAATACTTACACAAAAAAAAAAAACTTACACACAAAAAAAAAAATAACATACACACAAAAACTTAAAAACACACAAAAAAAGATTACATAAAGACAAAAAAATACACACACACAAAAACTAACAAACACACACAAAAAAACTAACACACGCATAAAAAATAACACACACAAACAAAAACATACACACACACATAAAATTACCCACACGCAAAAAAACTTACATACACACAAAAAATAACACACACACAAAAACTTACACACACACAAAAACTTACACACACATAAAAACTTACACAAAACTTACACACACAAAAAAAAACTTACACACACACAAAAACTTACACACACACAAAAAATAACACACACAAAAAAAATTTCACACACAAACACAAAAAAACTGACAAGCACACAAAAACTAAAACACACACAAAAACTAAAACACAAAAAAAAACTAAAACAAGAACAAAAACTTACACACACAAAAACTTACACACACACAAAAAAACTTACACACACATAAAGTTACACACACACACACAAAAACTTACACACACAAAAAAACTCAAACAAACACACAATGAAATTACACACACACAAAAACTTACACACAAACAAAAATTACACAAACACAAACAAACTTACATACACACAAAAAACTTGAACACACACAAAAAATAAAACACACACAAAAAACTTACACACACGCAAAAATTTACACACACACACACAAAAACTACACACAAAAAAAAAAACTTACACACACAAAAACTTACACACACACAACAACTTACACACACACAACAACTTACACATACACAAAAACTTACACACACATAAAAACTTACACAAAACTTACACACACACACAAAAACTTACACACACACACACACAGAAACTAACACACACACAAACACTTACACACACACAGAAACTTACACATACACAGAATAATACACACACACACAAAAACTTACACACACACACACAGAAACTTACACACACACAAAAACTAACACACACACACAAAAACTCACACAAAAACAAAAACTAACACACACACAAAAACAAACCTTAAACACACACAAAAAAACTTACACACACACACACATAAACTAACACACACACAAAAACTAACACACACACAAAAACTTACACACACACAAAAACTTACACACACACAAAAAAAATTACAAACACACAAAAACTTACACACACAAAAAAAACTTACACACACACAAAAACTTACACACACAAAAAAAACTTACACACACACAAAAGCTTACACACACACAAAAACTTACACACACACATATAAACTTACACACACACACACACACAAAATATAACACACACACACAACAAAAACTTACACACACACACAAAAACTTACACACACACACAAAAACTTACACACACACAAAAACTTACACAAACACCAAAACTTACACACACACAAAAACTTACACACACACAAAAATTTACACAAAAACTTACAGACACAAACAAGAACTTACACACACACAAAAACTTAAACACAAACAAAAAACTTAAACACACACAAAAACTTACACACACACACAAAAAAAAACTTACACACAAACAAAAACTTACACACACACACAAAAACTTACACACACACAAAAACTTACACACACACAAAAAAACTTGCACAAAAAAAAAACTTACATGCACACACAAAACTTACACACACACAAAAACTTACACACACACAAAAAAACTTACACAAACACACAAAAAACTTACACACACAAGAAAACTTACACACACACACACAAAATTACACACACAAAAAAAAACTTACACACAAACACAAAACTTACACACACACACAAAAACTTACACACACACACAAAAACTTACACACACACATAAACTTACACACACACAAACACAAAAACTTACACGCACACAAAAAAACTTACACACAGACATAAAAACTTACACACAGGCACAAAAAACTTACACACACACACAAAACTTACACACACACAGAAACTTACACACACACAGGCGCTTACACACACAAAAACTTACACACACACACAAAAACTTACACACACACACACAAAAACTAGCGCGCAAGCAATAACATACACACACACAAAAACTTACACACACACAAAAACTTACACACACACACAAAAACTTACACACACACACAAAAACTTAAAAACTCACAAAAACTTACACACACACACAAAAACTTACACACACACACAAAAACACACACAAACACAAAAACTTACAAACACAAACAAAAAAACCTAAAACACACACACAAAAAATTAAACACACAAACATATAATGACAAACACACAAAAACTTACACACGCACACAAAAAATTACACACACACAAAAACTTACACACACACACAAACTTACACACACACAAAAACTTACACACACACAAAAACATACACACACACACACAAAAAGTAACACACACAAAAAAACTTACACACACACAAAAACTAACACACACACAAAAACTTACACACATATAAAAACTTACACAAAAAAAAAAAATTAAACAAAAAAAAAAAAAAAAAAAACCAAAAAAAAAATAACAAACACAAAAAAAACTTACACAAACAAAAAAACATACACACACAAAAAAAACTTACACACACACAAAAAAATACACACACACAAAAACTGACAAAAACACATATAAAATTACACACACACACACACACACAAAATCTTACACACACACAAAAACTAACACACACACAAAAAAAATTACACACACACACACAAAAACTTACACACACACAAAAAATAACAAAAACAATAAAACTTACAAACAAAAAAAAAATTACACACACAAAAAAATTTACACACACTAAAAAACACACAAAAGAATTAACACACACACAAAAAATTACACACACACAAAAAATTACACACAAACACAAACTGACACGCACACAAAAGAAAATTACACACAGACAAAAACTTACACACACACACACAAAATAAAAAACACACAAAAACTTCCAAACACACAAAAAACTTACACACAAAAAAAACTTACATACACACAAAAACTTACACACACACAAAAACTGAAAAACACACAAAAAAAACTTACACAAACACAAAATATTACACACACACAAAAAGCTTACACACACACACAAAAACTTAAACACACAAAAAAACTTACACACACACAAAAAAACTTACACACACACATAAACCTACACATACACACAAAAACTTACACAAACACACAAAAACTTACACACAAATAAAAACTTACACAAAACTAACAAACACAAAAAAAAACTAACACACACACACAAAATAACAAACACGCACAAACTGACAAACACACACAAACTTACACAAACACAAAAACTTACACAAACAAAAAAATTTAAACAAAAACTTACACACACACAAAAGAACTTACACACACACAAAAACTTACACACACACAAAAAACTTACACACACACAAAAACTTACACACACAAAAACAAAAATTACACACACAAAAACTTACACACACACACACAAAATAACACACACAAAAAAAACTTACATACACACAAAAAACTTACACACACGCAAAAACTTAAACAAACAAAAAAAAACTTACAAACACACAAAAAATTACACACACACAAACAAAAACTTACACACACAAAAAAAAACTTACATACACACATAAACTTACACACAGGCACAAAAACTTACACACACACACAAAAACTTACACACACACAAAAACTGACACACACATAAAAACTAACACAAAACTAGCACAAACACACAAAAACTTACACACACACACACACAGAAACTTACACACACACACACACACACACAGAAACTTACACACACACAAAAACATACACACACACACAAAAACTTACACACACACACACAAAAACTAACACACACAAAAAAACTGACACACACACAAAAAAACAAACACACACAAAAAAACTAACACACACACACACACAAACCTAAAACACACACACAAAAACTTACAAACACACACACACATAAACTTACAAACACACAAAAACTTACAAAAACACAAAAACTTACAAACACATTAAAAATTACACCCACACAAAAAAAAAAAAACCAAAAAAAAAACATAAACACAAAAAAACTTAAACAAAAAAAAAAACAAAACAAAACAAAAAAAACTTACACACACACACAAAAGCTTACACACACACAAAAACTTACACACACACAAAAAAAATAACACACACACACACACACACAAAATATAACAAAAAAAAACAAAAAATATTAAAAACAAACAAAAAAAATTACTCACACACACACAAAAAATTAAACAAACAAAAAAACTTACAAAAACACAAAAACATACACACACACAAAAACTAAAACACACAAAAAAATTTACACAAACTTACACACACACAAAAGAATTTACACAAACAAAAAAAATTACACACACACAAAAAAATTACAAACACAAAAAAACAACAAAACACACAAACAAAAAATAAAAAACAAAAAAAAAAAAACACACAAACAAAAAAAAAAAAAAAAACACAAAAAAATAAAAAACAAAAAAAAAACTTAAACAAAAAAAAAACTTACACACACACAACAAACTTAAACACACACAAAAACTAACACACACACAAAAAAAATTACACAAAAACAAAAACTTAAATACACACAAAAACTTACACACACACACAAAAACTTACACACGCACAAAAACTTACACACACATAAAAAAACATACACACACACTTAAACTTACCCACACGCACAAAAACTTACACACACACAAAAAATTACACACACACAAAAAATAACACACACATAAAAACTTACACACACACAAAAAAACTTACACACACACAAAAACTTACACACACAAAAAAACTTACACACACACACACAAAAACTAAAACACAAACAAAAACTAACACATACAATAAAACACACAAACACACTAAAATTTAAACAAAAAAAAAAATTTACACAAAAACTTACACACACATAAAAAAACTTACACACACAAAAACTTACACACACACAAAAACTTACACACACACAAAAACTTACACACACAAAAAAACTTACCCACACACACACAAAACTTACACACAAAAAAAATCTAACAAACACACAAAAAAAAATTAAACACAAAAAAAAACTTACACACACACACACAAAATTAAACACACACAAAAACTTACACACACAAAAAAACTTAAACACACGCAAAAACTTACAGATACAAAAAAACTTACACACACACAAAAACTTACACACACACACAAAAAACTTACACAAACAAAAAAAAAATTACACACACACAAAAACTAACACACAGGCACAAAAACTTACACACACACACAAACTAACACACACACAAAAACTTAAACACAAAAAAAAACTAACACAAAACTAAAACACACACACAAAAACTTACACACACACGCACAGAAACTTACACACACACACACACACACACAGAAACTTACACACACACAAAAACTTACACACACACACAAAAACTTACACACACACACAGAAAATTAAACACACACAAAAAATTACACACACACACAGAAACTTACACACACACAAAAACTTAAACACACACAAAAACTTACACAAAAACACACACAAACCAAAAACACACACACAAAAACATACACACACACACATAAACTTACACACACACAAAACCTAACACACACACACAAAAAGCTAACACACACACAAAAACTTACACCCACACACAAACTTACACACACACAAAAACTTACAAACAAAAAAAAAATAAAACACACACAAACAAAAACTTACAAACAAAAAAAAAATTACACACACACAAAAACTAACACACACAAAAAAACTTAAACACCCACATAAACTTAAACACACAAAAAAAAAAACACCCACACAAAAAAACTAACACAAAAAAAAAAAATTAAACAAAAAAAAAAAAAATTAAAAAAACAAAAAAAATTACAAACACAAACAAAAACTTACACACACACAAAAGCTTACACACACACAAAAACTTACACACACACTTAAGAACTTACACACACACACACACACACAAAAACTTACACGCACAGAAAAACTAACACACACACAAAAAAAATTACACATACACACAAAAAAACTAACAAACACACAAAAACTTACACAAAAACAAAAAAAAACACAAAAAAAAACACTTACACACACACAAAAACTTACAAAAACTTACACACACACAAAAGAACTTACACACACAAAAAAACTTAAACACACACAAAAAACTAAAACAAACAAAAAAACATACACACACACACAAAAAATTACACACACAAACACACATACACACACACACACAAAAACTTACACACACACAAAAACTTAAACAAAAAAAAAAAACTTACACACACACAAAAACTAAAGTGCGCAAAAGAGATTACACACACACAAAAACTTACACACACACAAAAAAACTTACACACACACAAAAACTACAACGAAAACAAAAAGTTACAACCAAAAAAAAACACTTATAAACACACACAAACGTAAACACACACAAAAAAACTAACACACACACTTAAACTAACCCACACGCACAAAAACTAACACACACACAAAAACATACACACACACAAAAACTTACACACACATAAAAACTAACACAAAACATACACACACACAAAAAAACTAACACACACACAAAAACTTACAAACACACAAAAACTGACACACACAAAAAAACTTACACACACACAAAAACTTACATACACACAAAAACTTAAAAAAACACAAAAATTTACAAAAAAAATTACACACACAAAAAATAACTTACACACACACAAAAACTTACACACACACAAAAAAATTACACACACAAAAAAACTTACACACACACACAAAATTACACACACATAAAAAACTTAAAAACACAAAAAAAAATTACACACACAAAAAAAATTAAACACACACAAAAAAAACTTACACACACACAAAAACTTACAAACACACACACACAAAACTTAAACAAACACAAAAAAACTTACAAACACACATAAAATTACACAAACCCAAAAAAACTAAAACAAACAAAAACAAACTTACACACACACACACACAAACTAACACACACACAAAAACTAACGCACACATAAAAACTTACACACAACAAACACACACACACATAGAAACTTACACACACACACACACACAGACACTTACACACACACAAAAACAAACACACACACAAAAACTTAGACACACACAAAATTAACACACACACACAAACACATACACACACACACAAAAAAACTAAAACACAAACAAAAACTAAAACACACACAAATACACTTACACCCACACACAAAAACTAACACACACACAAACACATACACACACAAAAACTAACACGCACACACAAACTGACACACACACAAAAACTTACACACACACAGAAACTTACACACACACACACAAACTTACATACACACAAAAACTTACACACACACACAAACATACACACGCACAAAAAAACTTACACACACACAAAAAAAATTACACACACACAAACACATACACACACACAAACACTTACACCCACACAAAAAAACTTACACACACACAAAACTTAAAAACACAAAAAAAACTTACACACACACAAAAACTTACACACAAAAAAAAAACTTACACACACACAAAAACATACACACACAAAAAAACTTAAACAAACACATAAGAATAAAAACAAAAATAAACTTAAACACATAAAAAAACTTACACACACACAAAAATTTACACAAAAACTTACACACACACAAAAGAACTTACACACACAAAAAAACTTACACACACACAAAAAACTTACACACACACAAAAACTAACACACACAAAAAAACTTACACACACACAAAAAAACTTAAACAAACAAAAAAACTAACACACAAACAAAAAAAAATTACACACACAAAAAAACTTAAACACACACACAAAAAACTAACACACACACAAAAAAATTATACACAAAAAAAAAACTTACACACACACAAAAACTTACACAGACACAAAAAAAACTAACACACACACAAAAACTTACACACACACACACACAAAACTTACACACACAAAAAAAACTTACACACACACATAAACTTACACACAGGCACAAAAACTTACACACACACACAAACTTACACACACACAAAAACTTACACACACATAAAAACTAACACAAAACTAAAAAACAAACACAAAAACTAACACACACACGCACAGAAACTTAAACACACACACACACACACACAGAAACTTACACACACACACAAACTTACACACACACACAAAAACTTACACACACACACAGAAACTTACACACACACAAAAACTAACACACACACACAAAAACATACACACACACAAAAACTTACACAAACACAAAAACTTACACACACACACACACAAACCTAAAAAACACACACAAAAAATTACACACACACAAAAAAACTTACACACACACAAAAACTAACACACACACACAAAAAATAACACACACACAAAAACTTACACGCACACACAAACTTACACACACACAAAAAATTACAAACACACATAAAATTAAACACGCACACAAAAAAAGTTACAAAAACAAAAAAACTTACACAAAAAAAAAAAATTACAAAAAAAAAAAAAATATACACACACAAAAAAACTAAAACAAACACAAAAAATTACACACACACAAAAAAACTTAAACACACACAAAAAATAACAAAAACAAAAAAAACTTAAACAAACACAAAAAATTACACACACAAAAAAAAAACTTAAACACACAAAAAATCTTAAACACACACAAAAACTTACACACACACATAAAAACTTACACACACACACACACACACAAAAACTTACACACACACAAAAAAAATTAAACACAAACAAAAAAAAATACAAACACACACAAAAAAACAAAAACACACAAAAACAAAAACACACACACAAAAACATAAAAACACAAAAAAACTAACAAACACACAAAAATTTACAAAAACTAACACACAAACAAAATAACTTAAACAAACACAAAAAATAAAACACAAAAAAAAAAATAACACACACACAAAAACTTACACACACACAAAAAAACTTACACACACAAAAAAAATTAAACACACAAACACAAAAACTTACACACACAAAAAAAATTAAATAATCAAAAAAACATAAAACAAAAAAAAAATTAAAAAAAAAAAAAAAACTTACAAACACACAAAAACTTACAAACACAAAAAAAAAACTTACACACACACAAAAACTAATAAACACACAAAAAGTAACACACACACACAAAAACTAACACACACACAAAGACTTACACACACACAAAAAAACTTACACACACACATAAACTTACACACACGCAAAAAAAATAACACACACAAAAAAACTTACACACACACACAAAAAATTAAACACACATAAAAACTTACACAAAACTTACACACACAAAAAAAAACTAACAAACACATAAAAACATAGACACACACAAAAACTGACACACAAACAAAAACATACACACACAAACAAACTTACATAAACACAAAAACTTACACACACAAAAAAATTTACACAGAAACTTAAACACACAAAAACGAAATTAAAAAAAAACAAAAAATTAAAAAAACAAAAAAAAAAAACACACACACACAAAAATACACACACACACACAAAATAACACGCACATAAAAAAATAAAAGAAAAAAAAAAAACTTACAAAAACAAAAAAAATTAAACATAAAAAAAAAAAACTTACACACACACAAAAACTTAAACAAAAAAACACACAAAAATTAAACAAACACAAACAAACTTAAACACAAAAAAAATTAAACAAACGATAAAAAAATTAAACAAAAACAAAAAAACTTACACACACACACACACAAACTAACACACACACAAAAACTAACGCACACATAAAAACTTACACAAAAAAAACACACACACACATAGAAACTTACACACACACACACACACAAAAACTTACACACACACAAAAACTTACACAAACAAAAAAAATTGCACACCCAAAAAAAATTACACACACACACACACAAACACTTACACACACACACACAAAAACTTACACACACACAAAAACTTACACACACACACAAAAACTTACACACAAAAACTTACACACAGACAAAAACTTACACACACAAAAACTTACACACACACAAAAAATTACATAAACACAAAAACTTACACACACACAAAAAAATACACACACACAAAAAAACACACACACAAAAAAAAACAAACAAAAACACAAAAAAAAAAAAAAAAACAAAAAACTTACACACACACACAAAAACTAAAACACACAAAAAAACTTACACAAACAAAAACACTTACACACACACAAAAACACTTACAAAAAAAAAAAAAAAAAAAAAAAAAAAAAAAATGACACAAAAAAAAAAAATTCAAAAAACAAAAAAAACTTAAACACACAAAAAATATTACACACACACAAAAAATTACACACACACATATAAACTAACACACACACACAAACACAAAATCTTACACACAACCACAAAAAATTACACACACACACATTAAAAATTACACACAAACACACAAAAAATTAAAAACACAAAAAAACTTACAAACACACAAAAACTTACACACACACAAAAACTTACACACACACAAAAATTTACACAAACTAACACACACACAAAACAACTTACACACACACAAAAACATACAAACACAAAAAAAACTACCACACACACAAAAACTTACACACACACACACAAAAACTTACACACACACAAAAAATAACACAAACAAAAAAAAAATTACACACACACACGAAAACTTACACACACACAAAAAACTTACATACACACAAAAAACTTACACACACATAAAAACTTACACAAAAACAAAAACTTACAAACAAACAAAAAATTAAAAAACACACAAAAACTTACACACAAACAAAAACTTTAAAACAAGCACACAAATACACACACACAAAAACTAAATAAAACAAAAAAAAAATTAAACAACCAAAAACAAATAAAAAAACACAAAAACACAAAAACACACACAAAAACTTACACACACACACAAAAACTAACCCACACACAAAAACTTACACACACATAAAAACTTACAAAAAACTTACACAAACACAAAAAAACATAGACACAAACACATACTAACACACACACACAAACTGAAACACACAAAAACACTTACACACACAAAAACACAAAAACTTACACACACATACACACAAACACAAAAACATACAAAAAAAAACAAAAACACAAAACAAGAATAAAAAAGACACACAAACTAAAACACACACAAAAACATAAAAAAAAACTTACAGACACACAAAAAAACTTACACACACACAAAACCTTAAACAAATCCAAAAACTTAAACACACACACACACAAAACTTACCCACACACGAAAAAAACTTACACACACACACAAAAAACTTACACACACACAAAAACTTACACAAACATACAAACTTACACACACACAAAAACTTACACACACACAAAAATTTACACAAACTTACACACACACACAAAAACTTACACACACACAAAAACTTACACAGACACAAAAAACTTACACACACACAAACACTTACACACACACAAACAAAAACTAACACACACACAAAAACTTACACACACACAAAAACTTACACACACAAACAAAAACTTACACACACACAAAAAACTTACATACACACAAAAAACTGAAACACACAAAAAACTTACACAAACACAAAAAACTTACACACACAAAAAAACGTAAACAAGAACAAAAACTTACACACACACAAAAACTTACACACACACAAAAACTTATACAGAAAAAAAAACTTACACACACACAACAACTGACACACACATACACAACCTTATACAAACACAAAAACTTACACACACACACAAAAAACTTACACACACACATAAACCTACCCACACACACAAAAACTTACCCACACACAAAAACTTACACACACATAAAAACTTACACAAAACTTACACACACACAAAAAAACTTACACACACACAAAAACTTACACACACAAAAACTGACACACACACAAAAACTTACACACACACACACACAAAAACTTACACACACACACACACATAAACTTACACACACACAAAAACTTACACAAACACAAAAACTTAAACACACAAAAAAAATTACAAAAAAACAAAAACACACACAAAAACTTACACACACACAAAATAAATTACACACACACAAAAACTTAAAAACACAAAAAAAACTTACACACACACACACACAAACTTACACACACAAAAAAAATTACACATACACAAAAAAAACTTACACACACACAAAAACTTACACACACACACACAAAATTACACGAAAATAAAAAAATTAAATACACAAAAAAAAATTACACACAAAAAAAAATTACATAAACACAAAAAACTTACACACACACAAAAACTTAAACATACAAAAAAAAAACTTACACACACACACAAAATTAAACACACAAAAAAACTTACACACACACACACAAAAATTACACAAACACACAAAAACTTACACACACACATAAACTTACACACACACACAAAAACTTACACACACACACAAAAACTTACACACACACAAAAACTTACACACACATAAAAACTTACACAAAACTTACACACACACACAAAAATTAACATACACACAAAAACTTACACACACACACACACACAGAAACTTACACACACACAAAAACAAACACACACACAAAAATTAACACACAAACAAAAACTGAAACACACACAAAAAAAATCACACACACACACACAGAACCTGACACACACACAAAAACTAACACACACACACAAAAACTCACACACACACAAAAACTTACACAAACAAAAAATCTTACACACACACACACAATAACTTACACACATAAAAAAAATAACACAAACAAAAAAAACAAAACACAAAAAAACAATTACTCAAACAAAAAAACTTACACACACACAGAAACTTACACCCACACATAAAAACTTACACACACACAAACTTAAACAGACGCATCAAAACTTACACACACACACACAAAAAAACACACACAGAAAAACAAACAAACACACAAAAAAACTTACAAACACACAAAAAAACTTACACACACTCATAAACTCACACACACACATAAAAACTTATACATACACACAAAAACTTACACACACACAAAAACTTACACACACAGAAAAACTAACACACAAACAAAAAATTACACAAAAACAAAAACTTACACACAAACAAAAAAAAACTTACACACACAAAAAAAACTAACACACAATAAAAAAATTACACAAAAACAAAAATATACACAAACAAAAAAACATACCCATACACAAAAACTAACCCACACACAAAAAAAACTTAGACACACACAAAAACTTACACATACACATAGAAACTTACACACACACACACAAACTTACACACACACACACACAAAAACTTACACACACACACACAAAAACTTACACACACACACACAAAATAACACACACACAAAAAAACTAACAAACACAAAAAAAATTACACACAAAATCAAACTAACAAACACAAACAAAAACTAACACACACACAAAAACTCAAACACAAAAAAAATAAAACACGCACAAAAAAACTGACCCACACACACAAACTTACACACACACAAAAGCTTACACACACACAAAAACTTACACACACACACAAAAACTTACACACACACACACACACAAAAACTTACACACACACACAAAAACATACACACACAAACAAAACCTTACACACACACAAAAACTTACACAAACAAACAAAATTACAAACACAAAAAAAATTAAAAAAACACAAAAATTTACAAAAACTTACAAACTCACACAAGAATTTACACACACAAAAAAACTTACACACACACAAAAAACTAAAAAACACACCAAAACAAAAACAAACACACAAAAACTTACACACACACAAAAAAACATACACACAAAAAAATTACATACACACAAAAAACTTACACACAAAAAAAACTTAAATAAACACAAAAAACTTACAAACACACACAAAAACTAACACACAAATAAAAAAAACTTACACACACACACAAAAACTTACACACACACACAGAAACTAACACACACAAACAAAAACTAAAACCCACAATCACAAACACACAAAAAGATACACACACATAAAAACTTACACACACACAAAAACTTACAAATACACACACAAAAACTTACACACACACACAAACAAAAACTTACACACACACACAAAAACTTACACAAACACAAAAACTTACATACGCACAAAAACTTACAAACACACACAAAAAAACTAACACACACACAAAAACTAATACACACACAAAAAATTACACACACATAAAAAATTACACACACACAAAAACTAACACACACGCACAAAAACTAACACACACACAAAAACTTAAACACACAAAAAAACTTACACACACACAAAAACACTAACACACACGCATAAAATAACACACACTCATAAAAACTAATACATACACAAAAAAACATACACACACAAAAAAACTAACACACACAAAAAAACTAACACACACAAAACCTTCACACACACATAAAAACTTACACACACACACAAAAAACTTACACACACACACAAAAACTTACACACACTCAAAAACTTACACACACACACACACACACAAATTTACACACACACAAAAACTTACACAAACACAAAAACTTACACACACACAAAAAAAACTTAGACACACACAAAAACTTACACACACATAAAAACTTACACACACACATACAAAACTTACACACACACACACACAAAAACTTACACACACACAAAAACTTACACACACACACAAAAAAACTCACAAACCTAAACACACACACAAACAAAAAAAATTAAACACAAACAAAAACTTACACAAACAAAAAAAACTTAAACACACACACAAAAACTTACACACACATAAAAACTCACACACACACATATAAGCTTACACACACACACACACACAAAATCTAACACACACACAAAAAAAAATAAAGACACACAAAAAAACTAACACACACAAAAAAACTTACACACAAAAAAAAACAAACACACAAACAAATAATAGCACAAAAAAAAAAAATGACACACACACACACAAACAAAAACTTACACACACACAAAAAAACTTACAAACACATAAAAACTTACACACACACACAAAAACTAACACACAAACACAAACTTACACACACACACAAAAACTAACACACACACACAAAAACTTACACACAAAAAACTTACATACACACAAAAAACTTACACACAAAAAAAACTTAAATACACAAAAAAAACTAACACACACACACAAAAATTACCCACACACAAAAACTTACACACACAAAAAAAAAACTTACACACACACAAAAAATTACACACACACAAAAAAACTTACACACACAAAAAAACTAACACACACACAAAAACTTAAACAAACACAAAAACCAACCCACACACACAAAAAATTAAACACAAACACAAAATAAAAAAAAAATAAAAACTAACACAAAAGCTAACAAACAAAAAAAAAAAATTAGACACACAAAAAAACTTACACACACACAAAAACTTACACACACAAAAAAACTTACACACACACACACAAAAACTTACACACACACACAAAACTAACACAAACACAAAAACTAACACACACACATAAACTTACACACACACACACAAAAAGTTACACACACAAAAAAACTTACACACACACAAAAACTTGCACACACACAAAAAATTAAACAAACGCACAAAAAATTAAAAACACAAAAAAACTTAAAAAAAAAAAAAAAAAAAACACACACAAAAACTTACACACACACAAAAACTCAAAAACACAAAAAAAAACTTACACACAAAAAATTACAAAAAAAAAAAAAAATAAAAACACACACAAAAAATAAAACACACAAAAAAAATTAAAAAAACAAACAAAAACTTACACACACACAAAAACTTAAACACACAAAAAAACTTACAAACACACATAAAAACTAACAAACACACACAACACACACACAAAATCTAACACACAAAAAAAAAAACTTACACACACACACAAAAACTTAAAAACAAACAAAAACACACTAAAAAAAAAAAAAAAACAAACACAAACACAAACATACAAAAACAAAAAAACTTACACACACACACACAAACTAACACACACAAAAAAAAACTTACACACAAACAAAAAAATTAAAAAAACACAAAAAACTTACAAAAACAAAAAAACTTACACACACACACACAAAAACTGAAAAACACACACACACTTAAACACACACACACAAAAAAATACAAATAAACAAAAACTTAAATAAAAACAAAAACTTACACACAAAAAAAACTTACAAGCACACAAAAACTTAAACACACACAAAAAAAACTTACACACACACAAAAACTTACACACACACAAAAACTAACACACACCCAAAGAAACATACACACACACACACACTTACACACACACAAAAAAACTTACACACACAATAAAACTTACACACACTCAAAAAAACTAACACACACACAAAAACTAACACACAAACAAAAACTAACACACACACAAAAACTTACACACACACAAAAAAACTTAGACACACACAAAAACTTAAACACACACAAAATCTGACACACACAAAAAAACTTACACACACAAAAAAACTTACACACACACAAAAACTTACACACACAAAAAAAAACTTACACAGAAACTTACACACAAACACAAGAACTTACACATACAAAAAAACTTACACACACACAAAAAAATTAAACAAACAAAAAAACATACACACACACACACAAACTTACACACAAACAAAAACTTACACACAAACAAAAACTTACACACACAAAAAAACTTATAAACAAAAAAACTTACAAAAAAACAAAAAATTAAACATACAAAAAAAAAACTTACACACAAACAAAAACTTACACACACACACACACAAAACTTAAAAACACACAAACAAACTTACAAACACACATAAAATTAAACACAGGCACAAAAAATAACAAACACACACACAAACTTAAACACACACACACACAAACTTACACACACACAAAAACTTACGCACACAAAAAAACTTACACAAAACTTACACACACACACACAGAAACTTACACACACACACACACAAAAACTTACACACACACAAAAACTTACACACACACAAAAACTTACACACACACAAAAACTAACACACACACACAAAAACTTACACACACACACAAAAACTTACACACACACAAAAACTTACACAAACACAAAAAAACTAGCACACACATAAAAACTTACACACATACAAAAACTTACACAAAAAAAAAAACTTACACTCACTCAAAAAATTACACACACACAAAAACTTACACACACACATAAACTTACACACACAAACACAAAAATTTACACACATACAAAAACTTACACACACACACAAAAACTAACACGCACAAAAAAACTTACACACACACACAAAAACTTACACACACATAAAAACTTACACACACACAAAACTTACACACACAAAAAAACTTACACACACACACAAAATTTACGCACAAAAACTAAAGCACAAAAACTTACACATACACAAAAACTTACCCACACATAAAAAAAACTTACACACACACAAAAACTTACACACACATAAAAAATTACACACACACACACAAACTTACACACACACACACACACACAAAAACTTACACACACACACAAACTTACACCCACACAAAAAAACTAATACACACACAAAAACTTACACACACACAAAAAACTTACAAACACAAAAAAACTTTCACACAAAAAAAAAACTTACACACACACACAAAAACTTACACACACACAAAAACTTACACACACACAAATAAAATTACACACACACATACACACAAAATCTTACACACACACACAAAAACTTATAAACGCAAACAAAAAATTACAAACACAAAATAACTTACAAACACTCAGAAAATTAAAAAAACACAAAAAATAACACACACAAATAAATTTACACAAACTTACACACACACAAAAAAACTTACACACACACAAAAAACTTACACACACACAAAAACTTACACAAACACACACAAAAACATACACACACAAACAAACTTAGACACACACACAAAAAAACTTACACACACACAAAAACTTACACACAAAAAAACTTACATACACGCAAAAAACTTAAAGATACAAAAAAACTTACATACGCACAAAAAACTAACACACACAAAAAAAATTACACACACACAAAAACTAAAACACACACAAAAAACTTAAACACACACAAAAAAATAAACACACAAAAAAAAACTTACACACACAAAAAAACTTAAACACAAAAAAAAAAACTTACACAAACACATAAACCAACACACACACAAAAAAACTTACACACAAACACAAAATTACAAAAAAAAAAAAACTAAAAAAAAGATAAAAAACAAAAAAAAAAAATAAGACAAACAAAAAAACTTACACACACACAAAAACTGACACACACAAAAAAGATAACACATACACACACAAAAACTAACACGCACACAAACACTTACACACACACAAAAACTAACACACACACAAAAAATTACACACACACACACAAAAACTTACACTAACAAAAAAACTTAAAAACACAAGGAAAAATACACACACATAAAAACTAAAAGACACAAAAAAACTTAAAAAAAAAAACAAAAATACACACACACAAAAACTTACACACACAAAAACAAACACACACACAAAAACTTAAACCCACACAAAAAAAATTAAACAAAAACAAAAAAACTTAAAAACAAAATAAAACATAAACACAAACAAAAAACTTACACACACACAAAAATACTTACAAACACAAAAAAAACTTACAAACGCACACAAAAACTCAAAAAAACACACAAACTTACAGGCGTACAAAAAAACTTACACACACACACACACACACAAAATCTTACACGCACACAAAAACTAACAGACACACAAAAAAAATAACACACACACACAAAAAACTTACAAAAACACAAAAAATAAAACACACAAAAAAACTTAAAAAAACAAAAAAACTTACACACACACAAAAACTTACACAAACTAACACACACACAAAAAAATTTACACACACAAAAAAAATAAAACACAAACAAAAAACTAACACACACACAAAAACTTAAACACACACACAAAAAAACTTACACACACACAATAACATACACACACACACAAAAAACTTACGCAAACACAAAAATTTACATACACACAAAAAACTTACACACACAAAAAAAACTTACACACACAGATAAAATTACACACACTCAGAAACTTACACACACACAAAAACTTACACACACACAAAAACTTAAGAACACACAAAATCATACACACACACAAAAACTGACACACGCAAAAAAACTAACACACACACAAACAAAAATACACACACAATAAAACTGACCCACACGCAAAAAAACTTACACACACACAAAAACTTACACACACACAAAAACTTACACACACAAAAAAAATCACACAAAAACTTACACACACACACAAAAACTAAGACACAAAAAAAAACATACACACAAAAAAAATATTACACACACAAAAAAAATGACACACACACAAAAACTAACACAAACACAAAAACTGACACACACAAAAAAATTTACACAGAAACTTACACACACACAAAATAACTTACACACACACAAAAACTTACACACACACAAAAAAATTACACACACACAAAAACTTACACACACACACAAACTTACACGCACATAAAAAACTTACATACACACACAAAACTTACACACACACAAAAACTTACACATACACAAAAAACTTACACACACGCAAAAAATTAAACATGCAAAAAAAAAACTTACACACACACACAAACTTAAACACACACAAAAAATAACACACACACAAAAAACTTACAAACACACATAAAATAAAACACAGGCACAAAAACTTACACACACACACACAAACTTACACACACACACACACAAACTTACACACACACAAAAACTGACGCACACAGAAAAACTTACACAAAACTTACACACACACACATAGAAACTTACACACACAAACACACAAACTTACACACACATAAAAACTTACACACACACAAAAACATAGACACACACAAAAACTAACAAACACACACAAAAAATAACACACACACACAAAAACTTACACACAAACAGAAACTTACACACACACTCAAAAACTTACACACACACAAAAACTGACACACACACAAAAAACTGACACACAAACAAAAACTTACACTCACAAACAAAATTATACAAAAACACAAAATTAAACAAACACAAAAAATTACACACACACAAAAAAACTTACACACACAAAAAAACTAACACACACAAAAAAACTTAAACACAAAAAAAAAACTTACACACACACACAAAAAATTACACACACAAAAAAACTCACACACACACAAAAACTTACACACACACAAAATAACTTACACACAAAAAAAAAATTAAACAAACACAGAAAAAACTTACACACACAAAAAAACTTACACACACAAAAAAAACTTACACACACACAAAAGCTTACACACACACAAAAACTTACACACACATATAAACTTACAAACACACACACACACAAAAACTTACACACACACACACAAAAACTTACACACACACACAAAAAATTACACACACACACACAAAAACTGAAATATACACAAAAACTTACACAAACATAAAAACTAACAGAAACAAAAAAACTAACACAAATAAAAAAATTAACACAAAAACTTACAAACAAACAAAAGAATTTACACACACACAAAAACTTACAAACACACAAATACTTACACACACACAAAAACTTACACACACACACACAAAAACTTACACACACACAAAAACTTACACACACACACATAAACTTACACACACACAAAAAAACTAACACACACACAAAAACTTACACACACACATAAAACTTACACACACTCAAAACTTACACACACACAAAAACTTACACACACAAAAAAACTTACACACATAAAAAAAATTACAAACACAAAAAAACTTACACACATAAAAAAACTTACACACACACAAAAAAACTAATAAACACACATACATCCACAAAAAAACTTAAACAACCACAAAAAAAAATTACAAACACACAAAAAACTTACACACACACACACACAAACTTACACACACAAAAAAACTAACCCACACAAAAAAAACTTAAACACAAACAAAAAATTACACACACACAAAAACTTAAACAAACGCAAAAACTTACACACACACAAAAAACTTACACACACACAAAAACTTAAAAACACAAAAAAACTAAACTACACAAAAAAAAATTAAACACACAAAAACTTACACACACACATAAACTTACACACACACAAAAAACTTACACACACACACACAAAACTTACACACACACAAAAACTTACACACACACAAAAACTTACACACACAAAACTTACACACACACAAAAACTTGCACACACACACGCACAGAAACTTACACACACACACACAAACAAACACACAAACAAACACAAACACACATAAACAAAATAACACACACAAAAAAACTTACACACACAAAAACTTACACACACACATAAACTTACACACACACACAAAAACTTACACACACACACACAAAAAATTACACACACACAAAAACTTACACACACACACAAAAACTTACACACACAAAAAAGCTTACACACACACAAAAACTTACACACACACACACAAAAATTTGCACACACAAAAAAAATTACACAAACAAAAAACTTACACACACACAAGAACTTACACACACACAAAAACTTACACACGCACAAAAACTTACACACACAAAAAAAAACTTACACACACACAAAAACGTACACACACACAAAAAAATTTACACACACACAAAAACAAAAACACACACAAAAACTTACAAAAACAAACACACTAACAAACACAAACCAAAAAAAAAAAAAACAAAAAACTAACACACACAAAAAAACTAAAAAAAACAAAAAAACTAACACAAGCACAAAAAATCTAACAACCAAACACACAAAAATACACACATACAAAAAATTACACACACACACAAACTTACACACACACACAAAAACATACACACACACAAAAACTTACACACACACAAAAAACTTACACACACAAAAAAACTTACACACACACAAAAACTTACACACACGCACATAACTTACACACACACACAAAAACTTACGCACACACACAGAAAGAAACTAACCCACACACACAAAACTTACAAACACGCAAAGAAACATACACACACACAAAAACTAACTAACGCACAAAAACATACACACACACAAAAACTTACAGACACACACACACACAAAAAATAACACACACTCACAAACTTACACACACACACAAAAACTTGCACACACACAAAAACTTAAACACACACACAAAAACTTACACACACACAAAAAATTACACACACACACACACAAAAAATTACACACACACAAAAAATCACGCACACAAAAAAAACATACACACACACACATACAAAATCATACACGCACACAAAAACTTACAAACACACAAAAACAAACACACACACAAAAACTAACACACACACAAAAAACTTACACACACACAAAAACTTACAAACACACAAAAAAACTTACACACAAATAAAAACCTACACAAAAACTTACACACCCACAAAAACTTACACACACACACAAAAACATACACACACACACACACAAAAACTTACACACACAAAAAAACTTACATACACACAAAAAACTTACACAGACATAAAAACTTACAAACACACACAAAAAAACTTACACACACACACAAAAACTTACAAACACACAAAAACTTATACACACACAAACTTACACACACACAAAAACTTACACACACACACAAAAACTTACACACACAAAAAAACTTACACACACAAAAACACACACACACACAAACAATTACACACACACACAAACTAACACAAACATAAAAACTAACACACACAAAAAAACTTACACACACACACACAAAAAATTACACACGCACATACACAAACTTACACAAACACAAAAACTTACACACACACAAAAAATTACACACACACACACAAAAACTAACACACAAACACAAAAAATAAAACACACAAAAAAAATTACACACACACAAAAACTAGCACACACATACAACATTCCACACACACAACAACTTACACACACACAAAAACTTAAACACACACAAAAACTGACACATACACACAAAACTTACACACACACAAAAACTTACACACACAAAAAAAACTTACATACACACAAAAACACTTACACACACACAAAAAATTACACACAAATAAAAAACTTACACATACACAAAAACTTACACACAGACCCACAAAAAAACTTAAACCCAAACAAAAAATTACACACACACAAAAAATGAAACACACAAAAACACGCACACTCACAAAAACTTACATACACACAAAAACTTACACACACAGAAAAACTTACACGCACACAAAAAAATTTACACAAACACAAAAACTAACACACACACACAAAAGAAAACACACACACAAAAACTTACAAACCCACAAAAACTTACACACACACAAAAAAACTTACACACACACACACACAAAAACTTACACACACACACAAAAAAACTTACACACACACAAAAACTTACACACACACAAAAAAACTTACACACACTCAAAAAAAATTACAAAAACAAACTATATTAAACACATAAAAAAAAACAAACAAAAACACAAAGGCTTAAACACACGTAACAGTTTACACACACACAAAAACTTACACACACAAAAAAAACTTACACACACACAAAAACTTACACACACACGTACAAAATTAAACACACACATCAACTTAAACACATACACAAAAACTTACACACACACAAAAAACTTACACACACAAACAAAAACTTACACACACACACACAAAAACTTACACACACACAAAAACTTACACACACACAAAAAAACAAACACACACACACAAAAACATACACACACACAAAAACTTACACATACTTACACACACACACACAAACTTACACACACACAAAAACTTATAAACACAAAAAAACTTACAAACACACACAAAAACTAAAAAACAAACAAAAACTAAAACACACAAACAAAAAATTAAACACACACACAAAAAACTTACCCACACAAAAACTTACATACAAACAAAAAATTACAAAAACAAAAAAAATTAAACACAAAAAGAAACTTACACAAACAAAAAAAAACTTACAAACACAAATAAACTTACCCACACACACAAAAACTTACACACACATAAAAACTTACACACAAATAAAAACTTACACAAAACTTACACACACACAAAAAAACTTAGACACACACAAAAACTTACACACACACAAAAACTGACACACACAAAAAAACTTGCACACACACACACAAAAACTTGCACAAACACAAAAAAATTGCACATACACAAAAACTTACACACACAAAAACTTACATACAAAAGCTAACACACACAAACAAGAACTAAAAAACACAAACAAAATTAAGAACAAAAACAAAATTAATCACACAAATAAAATAACAAAAACACAAAAACTTACACACACACACAAACTTACACACACACAAAAACTAAAACACACACAAAAAACTCAAAAACACAAAAAAAATAACACAGACACAAAAAAAACTTACGCAATCACAAAAACTTACACAAAAACAATAACTTACACACACAAAAAAACTAACACACACACAAAAACTTAAAAGAACAACAAACCCACAAACACACACACAAAAAAACTAACTACGGCACACAAGTACTTACACACACACAAAACCAAACACACACAGAAAAACTTACACACACACACACACACAAACTAACACACAAATAAAAACTAACACAAAACTAACACACACACAAAAAAACTTACACACACACACGCACAGAAACTAACACACACACACACACACACACAGAAACTTACACACACACACAAAAACTAACACACACACACAAAGAAACATACACACACACACACAAACTAACACACACACACACAAAATAACACACACACAAAAACTTACACACACAAAAAAAATTACACACACACACAAAAACTTACAAAAAAACACACTAATACACACACACAAAAACTGACAGAAACACAAAAACTTACAAAAACACGAAAAAATAAACTAAAAAACTCCCTTAAACACACACAAATATTTACACACACAAAAACTTACACACACACACAAAAACTTACACACACACACACACTAAAACTTACACACACACAAAAACTTAAACACACACAAAAAACTTACACACACGCAAAAACTCACACACACACATAAAAACTTATACATACACACAAAAACTTACACACACACAAAAACTTACACACACATAAAAACTTACACACACACAAAAACTTAAACACACACAAAAACTTACACACACACAAAAACACTTACACACACGCATAAACTTACACACACTCATAAAAACTTATACATACACACAAAAACTTACACACACAAAAACTAACACACACATAAAAACTAACACACACACAAAAACTTACACACACATAAAAACTTACACACACACACAAAAACTTACACAAACACAAACAATATAACACACACTAATAAAATAAAACAAACACAAAAATTTACACACACACAAAAACTTACACATATACAAAAACTTACCCACACACAAAAAAAACTTATACACACACAAAAACTTACAAACACACAAAAACTTACACACACACACAAAAACTTACACACACACACACACACACAAAAACTTACACACACACACACACAAAAAAACTTACACACATACACACAAAAACTTACACACACACACACACAGAAACTTACACACACACACAAAAACTTACACCCACACAAAAAAACTTACACACACACAAAAACTTACACACACAAAAAAAACTTACACACACACACAATATAAAACGAACACAAAAACTAAGACACACACAAAAAATTACACACACACAAAAACTTACACACACATATAAACTTACACACACACACACACACAAAAACTTACACACACACACAAAAACTTACACACACAAAAAAACTTACACGCACACACACAAAAACTTACACACACACACAAAAACTAAAAGACATACAATAACTAACACACACATAAAAACTTACACACACACAAAAATCTTACACAAACTTACACACACACATAAAAATTTACACAAACAAACAAACTTACACACAAAAAAAAAACTAACACACACACAAAAAATTACAAACAAACACACAAAAACTAACACACACACAAACACACACACACAAAATTACACACACACACAAAAACTTACACACAAAAAACTTACATACACACAAAAAACTTACACACAAAAAAAACTTTACACAAACACAAAAACTTACACACACACAAAAAAACTTACACACACACAAAAACTTACACACACACAAAAAAAACTTACCAACACAAAAAAACTTAAACACACAAAAAAACTTAAACACAAACACACAATAACACACACTCACAAAAAATTACACACACACAAAAAAACTTAGATACACACAAAAACTTACACACACACACAAAAACTTACCACACACACACAAACTTACACACACATAAAAACTTACACAAAGCTTACACACACACAAAAACTTACACACACACAAAAACTTACACACACACAAAAACTTACACACACACAAAAACTTACACACACACACAAACATACACACACAAAAAAACTTAAACACAAACAAAAAAATACAAAAAAAAATAAAAATAAACAAAAACAAACACACACACAAAAGATCTAACACACACAAAAAAAATTAAACAAACACAAAAAACATACACACACACAAAAACTTACACACACACACACACAAACTTACACACACAAAAAAACTTACACACACACACAAAAAACTTACAAACACAAAAAAACTTACACACACACACACAAAATTACACGCACATAAAAAACTTACATACACAAAAAAAACTTATACACAAAAAAAACTAACACACACAAAAAAAACACACACACACAAAAACTTACACACACACACACACACAAAACTTACACACACACAAAAAAACTTACACACACACATAAACTTACACACAGGCACAAAAACTTACACACACACACACAAACTTACACACACATAAAAACTTACACACACATAAAAACTTACACAAAACTTACACACACACACAAAAACTTACACACACACACACAGAAACTTACACACACACACACACAGAAACTTACACACACACACAAAAACTTACACACACACACACAAAAACTTACACACACACAAAAACTAACACACACACACAAAAAAAAACACACACACAAAAACATACACACACACAAAAACATACACAAACAAAAACACATACACACACAAAAAAACTTACACACACAAAAAAAATTAAACACACACAAAAACTTACACACACAAAAAAACTTACAAACACATTAAACTTACACACACAAAAACTTACACACACGCACAAAAACTTACACACACACACAAAAACTTAAACACACACAAAAACTTACACACACACAAAAAAACTTACACACACGCATAAACTTACACACACACATAAAAACTTACACACACACAAAAAAAATTACACACAAAAAAAAAATTACACAAACACAAAAAATAAAAAACACACAAAAACTTAAACCCACAAAAAAAAAATCAAACACAAAAAAAAAAACTTAAACAAACCAGAACAAAAAAAAACACAAGCACAAACATACACACACACACACAAATTAGCACACGCACACAAAAAAAAAAATACACAAAAACTTAAACACAAACAAAAAATTACGAACGCATAAAACATTACACACACACAAAAACTTACACACACACAAAAATTTCTACAAAAACTTACACAGATACACAGACAAACACAAAAACATACACACACACAAAAACTTACACGCACACAAAAAAATAACACAAAAACAAAAACTTACACACACACACACACAAACTTACCAACACACAAAAACTTACACACACACAAAAAAATTACACACACACAAAAACTTACACACACACACACAAAATTACACGCACATAAAAAACTTACATACACACAAAAAACTTACACACAAAAAAAACTTACATACACACAAAAAACACACACACACAAAAACAGACAAACACACAAAAACTTACACAAAACTTACACACACAAACAAAAACTTACACACACACATAAACTTACACACAGTCACAAAAAATAACACACACACACACAAAAAATTACACACACACACAAAAACTTACACACACATAAAAACTTACACAAAACTTACACACACACACAAAAACTTACACACACACACACAGAAACTTACACACACACACAGAAACTTACACACACACACACACACACACACAAAAACTTACACACACAAAAACTTACACACACACAAAAACTTACACACACAAAAACTTACACACACACACACAAAAACTTACACACACACAAAAAAACTAACACACAAAAAAAAAAAATAACACACACACACAAACTAACACACACACAAACAAATACACAAACACACAAAAAAAATTAAACACAAAAAAAAAAACAAAAAAACACAAAAACTTAAACAAACAAAAAAAAAAAAACAAACAAAAAAAAAAACACAAACACAAAAACATACAAACAAATTAAAATTACACACAAAAAAACTTACACACACTCACAAAAAATTACACACACACACAAAAACTAAAACACACAAAAAAAATTAAACACACAAAAAAACACTAACACATACGCATAAAAACACACACACACATAAAAAAATAGACATACACACAAAAACTTACACACACACAAAAACTTACACACACAAAAAAACTTACACAAACATAAAAACTTAAACACGAAAAAAAAAATACGCACACCCACAAAAAAAACTTACACAAACACACAAAAACTTACACACACACACAAAAACTTACACACACACAAATTTACAAACAGACAAAAACTTGCGAATGCACAAAAGCTTACCCCCACACAAAAAAAAACTTAGACACACATAAAAACTTACACACACATAAAAACTTACACACACACACACAAACTTACACACACACACAAAAACTTACACACACACACACACACACAAAAAACTTACACACACACACAAAAACTTACATACACACACACAGAAACTTACACAAACACACATAAACTCACACACAAAAAAAAAAAAATCCACACACACAAAGAAACGTACACACACACACACAAAAACTTACACACACACGCAAACATAAACACATACAAAAAAAACTTGCACATACATAAAAAATTATAAACTAAAGTTTGTTGTGAAAAGGATTGGTACTTCAACTTGTAAAATGGGCTTAGGACGGACATTAAAAAAATAAATTTTTCTGAAATACCCGTTGAAAAGTATTGCTTGGTGTTGGAGCATTCAAAAAGCTGTAAAGTAAAGTTGTGTGTAAAAAGGATGGGTTCTTCAATTTGTAAAATGGGTTTAGGAGGGATATTAAGAAAAGAACTGGTTCTGAAATGCCTTTGAAAAGTATTGCTTGATGTTAGAGCATTCAAAAAAGCAGTATAGTAAAGTTGTGGTTGAAAAGGATGGGTACTTCAACTTGTAAAATGGGTTTAGGATGGACATTAGGAAAATAACTTGTTCTGAAAAGATATAATAAAGCCTTAAAAAATTATTGAAAAATGGGGGCTCAGGGGCCTTTGGGACGCGGGGGGCCCTTGGGGGCGCCGGGGGACCGTTGTGGACCGGGGGCTTCTTTGGGGGTTTGGGTTGGGGGATCGGAGCCCTTTGGGGTTGGGGTAGAGGACCTCACGACACTGTTCAAATGGAACCTGTGTATTATAAGGACCACAGAGTTTCACCCTCAAATCCTCTTCTAAAACCTCTTCCAAAATCATCTTTTATAATGTCTCTAACTGTTTCGCCGAAATAATTCCCTAAAATGTCTAAAACGGTTTCGCCCAAATAACCCCTAAACGTAATTTCAGCGTGTTCGTTTTGATTTTGGCATCCCTTCGCTGTCACATTTCAAATTACTAGGAAGCCCTTTCCCGCGTTAATCTCTTCATCTCTAAGATCCAAACATACGCCCGGAAACAATTCTCCTGGAAGAACTCCAAAGACATTAATAAACATTCGCCCGGAAACAATTCTCCTTGGAAATACATCAAAGACATTAATAGACTTCGCCTGGAAACAATTTCTGGGAAACGTGTTCTCCCTGGGGATTCCATGCCCATATTTAGTGCCCCGTCACGACTGACAGCACAGGTGTTCTCCCTAGGGACTCTATGCCCATATATGGTGCCCCCGTCGAACTGACAGCACAGGTGTTCTCCCTAGGGACTCTCTGCCCATATATGGACTCCCGTCACGAGTCAATAAGGCCTTTCTACTGTCTACCCGTGAAAAGATCTAATGTCGCTCATGTTTTTACGTTCTCCGGAGCACTCGGACCTCGGTCCGGGTTTTTGTAATGGGTGAGATAGGGGACGATCATACTGTCTAATATTTATATACTTTGGCCTATCTACAGTATAATTATGAGATAAATAAACTTAGACAGATAAGCTCTCCCCCCAAAAAAGTTGGTGTATTGGGGTTTGTATTTTCTTGTAATTGGGATAATCAAAGCTCTAGCTGCCAATGGTGGTCTTCGACATATATTTCAGTCATAAATCCGGCGTATCACATAGCTCAATTTCGTTATACCAATGCGATAGTCCTGGGTTTAACTCTCAATCCAAATTTCTCCTTTGATCACCAATTATTCCTTTCAGATATATGTTGTCGTAACAAATTACAGTTGCATCCATGGCCAATGCTAAATTAGTAGTTTATTTGTCTTTTGTCCAACGGGATGAGATGAAAGGACCGGACTTCTACATGGAAATAACGGGAATGTCTCGTGTATAGTCCCCCTGATCATGAACAAGATTTCTCTTCTTCTTTCTTTTTGACCAAGTGAGAGGATATTCAGTCTCAATTGTCCTAGAATGGTTCTTGTTGGCACTGTCAAGTATTTCTTACCCTTTTTTTAAACTGAAAATATATGAAAAAAAAGATGTCATTACAGGTCAAGTAACTTAATATTTTGGTACTCTTGCATTATGCGGGCCTTTCGGGTTAACTACTATGGAGTAGGCAATGATAACACTCGTTTTTGACGTGTTAACCGCTATAGAGTAGGCAATGATAGCGTTGTTTTCATTGCGTATACGATATTAAACTACGGTTTTTTTGGGGTTTAGTGGGGGGGGGGGAGCAGTACCTATGTTAGGTTAGGTTATATTAGGTTAGGTTACGTATTTAATATATGCTATGCTTTAACACCCCCCCCCCCCCCCTACCCCTAATGTGCAAATATATACCCAAATTTGTTTCTAAACTATTATATATTCATCCTATTTTATTTCATTAGCATTAACCAAACTTGACTTTTTAGAAAGGCCCGCATAATGCAAGAGTACCAAGTTTTTTTAGTGGTCAGATAATTAAAATACATTATCTGGGAATTAGAAAAAAATACCATACAAAGTAGTATTTTAAGTGAAATCCTCTTGCTTTTTAATCTTCTTAAATGTCCACAATATTCTTAGAAACAGTAAAGATTAAGGCTACTAAAGGCTCTTCACTACTATCTCAGAGAAGCTGGTTCTTTTCTTGGATAAGTATTGCTAAACTTTGTACGAAGGATACCTGATATTACGTGTCACTATATAAACGAAACTCTGAATTTTGTACTGGACCTAAAGAGCACTGCACAAAACAATAACCCTAAACACATTAATAGTGTTGAATAATATATTTTAAGAGTGTCATTAGAGTCAATGCAAGTAAAATAATCGTATCTTCCAGCCATCACCAACGAACTCTGATGAGGGGGATGATAAATTTTGTATGCAAGTTAGGAACATGGATATATCAAAAGCCGTGTGACTTTTTCTCTCTCTTAGTCCATCTCGACTGTATGGCTTAGACCCGTACGGCTTTTTCTCTCTCCCTTTCTTTTTTCCCTTTATACTTCTCTTCCTCTCTCTTCTCTCTCTCTCCCTCTCTCTCTCTTCATTCTTTCTCTGCCTATCTGTCTCTCTCAGTCTATCTCTCTCTCGAAATAAGCACATAAAATAAATAATCCAACATTAGTAACTGACACATGAATGACTGCAGTAAGGAAAATTCTAATGATAGGAACAAATATTTTCTATAAATATATGCACTGAGTGAGATACTTTTCCGGAAGAATTATTCCATAATTATGTTCATAGAGCTGAAAAAAGGCTTGTTTTAGACCTTCTTATCTACGAAAGGCGATAGACGTCAAGAATCCAGCTATTCCTTAGAAACGCTTCAAAGGGCGAGAAAGGCTTGTCACAATACTATCTCTGTATGAGATCAAAGATTTAGAGGAGATTGGTGACAAGAAATGATAAATATTCATTGTATAATTATTTTGCGAAACAAACACTTCTAATAAACAGGAATGTATTCATATCAATTTCAAACAAAAGGGACAGCAGAAGCAGTAAAAGAATTAAACAAAAGTAATGAAAATACGGTGAAGATAGTTTTGCAAGCAAGAGAGACCAAGTAAGTGAATAAGATACGGGTGGCGAGAGAACGTGGGAGAAGGGACATTATTGTCGAGGTTTTGGAAAGAGTCAGTGGTACCTTCTATAAAAATGGCATTTAAACTTGGTAAGAACAAGTGAAAAGAAAAGCAGAGAGAACATATATAAAATCTTCTTTCAATATTTTTCACGAATGGATTTAAGGTTCAAAAAGTCTTTCCATCGATTGTGTCAGAATCTATGCTGTAATGGTTTTTTCTTGTTTTACCATCCTGCAATGTAAAAAAGATTGGATATCCGACAAAATTTTCTACTGGAATTCAAACAAGTCAAAAAAAAAAATCAGTTTTTTTGTTAAAACTGTGATTCGTGCTTAAAGTCCAACAACTCGTTGAAATTATCAAGATTTATATACTTTTATGTAGGAAAAATTAAATTATCAACGCAAGCAGGTTTTATTAATCAAAAAGGTTTGGATTTTAATAGTAGATTGAAGTTTCTTGAATATCATATTAAGTTTGACTATGGTGCCACTTCAAGTAAATAATGGGCACAGTTTTATGTACACACAAAAATTTATGTAGAGACATTTTTTCTTATAAATAATATATTGGAGCAATGGGAGAATATTTAAAAAAAAAATAATTTTAATCTCGTATGGCTTATGGAATAATTACAGTGAATTAATAAAAGAGAAATAATCTTTTTTGGCCGTTTCTAAATAAATTCAAGACAGGAAATATGAAATTTTAATATCATACTTTATGGAATCATTTCGGTAATATGATTACGCTGGGAAACCGAAGTTTCCACTGAACTCTGTGATGAGTGGAAAAGTATATCTCTGAGCGGGAGAAGGACCGGTTCTGGCTTATTTCGGAATTTAGTCATTGAGGCCCTTTTCTGGCTGCTATTATGGCCAGTTGGAATGAGATAGACGTAATCCAAGCTGTTATGGAAGTCATAATACTTGTGATATTTTTTATTGTCATGGTTATAACATATGGCTTATATTCACTGTATGTTAATCTGGGTTGCCACCATTGATGAATCATCACCAAATAGTTGTATGTTGATTTTACAGGTAATTCAGTAAACAAATTGAAATTACAATTCGGGTTTGTAAATCCAATGTTTTTGTTTCTCCACAAGTTGGAAATTTAATAATGATTAGGGAAGTCCAATAAGGCCCTAAATATTCAATCACAACGATTTTCAGCTATTGAAATTCCTTTTTTTTTTTTTTTTTTTATAAACATATAGCCTACGAACAATTTTTCTTGAATTTCAAACAATTTTTTTTTGACAGTGTGGAGATTTAGTATTTTGTGTGTCTGTAAACTGAAAAGGTTATAATATATATTGTTTTATTCACCCCTTCCGACACTTACTCGGTTAATCATGCAAAGCTCCCACGTGGATGAATATGCCCATGTTTTCTTATTTTATTTAATTTTTTACCATGATAGTTGTTCTGAGAAGATTTGACTTTCTAGTAAATACTTTTTGTATCTTGCCGTAAATCCCCGTTCACACGTATGCTCAGCTACACATCAATCTTTGCCATCATCACTTTTGACCGATCAGGGTTGCATACAAAGCGGAAGAACATCATGATTGGTAGGTCATGATTATGCTTAGACCTTGATATGCAGCTAATCATGCATGCGAGCCGGACTTACGAGCATCAACCTTATATGATGGTACAGCGAAACCCACCTCAGTTGTCTGGGAACCATTTTGAATTATCAATATGATCCCTGCTAGGATTAAAGTGAGAAGAGTTAGTTATTTTAACTTCGTTCGCATTGATCGACCTCATAAAGAGACTTGTTGGGGTGAATTTTATCAAGTGATGTGTGGGAATGAGTGGATAATTGGAAAGATGCCACAGCAAAATCAATTTTCTAAATACCATGTGTAAAACTTCTTCAAGGGGATTTTAATCATCTATCAAAACTAGTGGCATAAGTTTTATATAATTTTCCTTTAAAAAACACTTGTTTTTAGAAGCCAAAAAGTTGTTGAAAGGAAAATCAATTCTGTTTTTTTTTTTTTTTTCAGAAAATAAAACTCAAGAAATACCCAGCGGTAGTCGTTTATAAAGACGGAAGATATCACGTCTATGATGGTAAGTTGTTGCTATTTTCGTGTCTGGAAGATGAATGCTGTAGTTTCACTTAATCTACATTTCAAAATAATAACCTCCTTAGCATATCGAAGTCAGTATATTGACAAGGAACAGAGTGCGAAAAGATACTTGGAAAAATTCACGCAAACAGTCTAAGACTCTAATAAATCTATCTTTTCCTTATTACAAAATGGGAAACGAAGGGATAAAAATAATTACCTTGATTCCTAACTCGTTTTGCAATTTTGAAGTTTTTTCCAAACTAAATCCTTGAAGAAGGTCCTCAGAGTACTCGCGTCTGTGTCTCCTCCGAGCTCTCCTTTGTTGTCTGGCATGCTGTTGATATTTACTATGCAGGAAAAGAAGTGCTTTAATGCAGGCTAATAAATTTCGTAGGTAGGTAGTTTGAGCAGTTAATGGTACTCTTCTGGTACAGATACCATCGGTCATCTCATATGTCGATGTACAAGTTAAATTTTTAGGAATTTCTTGCTGACTGGGCAAGAAATTATGAATTATATTTGGTCCGAGGGGACAGCAACTTTCCTTAATGCCAATGAGGTTCTATTTGCGAGGGATAGAGATGACAAAAAGGCCATAACATATTAGTAATATCTCAGCAAGGGGAGGGGTTGAAGGTATATCAAAAGACATTGGACATGTGTACCTAGGTTTTCAAAATAGCACATATGCCCTTAAAATTTTATATGGAAATATTTATTTAAACCTGATTGCTAGTAGAGGGGGAGGTGCTACTCCCGTACGAACACCCTGCTGCCATCTACAATTTAGTTTAATGCTGACGGGACATAATTTATTCAAGGATTATCGATCGAGTCTAATGTGGGTGTGTCAAGGTCAATCGATCAGTTGGTGTTTGGCCACGTGCGAATGAGATGAGGGGTGATTTACATACGCGAGGGTAGAATTATAGATTCACGAGCGTGGGGATGAATGTACATAATATTTAAAAGTATAATCTATATCGTCTAATGTGGGTGTTTAAAGTTCATTGTTTCTTTTGTTTTTTGGCAAGTTGCTATTTAAATGAGGGTGATTTACATAATCGATGGGGTAATTATTGATTCACGAGCGTGGGGATGACGGGACATAATTTATTCAAGGATAATCGATCGAGTCTAATGTGGGTGTGTCAAGTTCAATCGATCTGTTGTTGTTTGACCACGTGCGAATGACATGAGGGTG